>NW_026019430.1:0-179023 GCF_003254725.2 Canis lupus dingo | reverse complement strand
TCCTGGAACACAATGACTCTGATTGAATTATTTGTGCTCTCCTGGACTGTTGACTCTGTGGGGTCCTTACCTAGGCATATTTGGGGCCTGGATACTCTCTTAAATACCTGGTCCTCACCTAGACCTCGTAACTGTGGTCCCACCTGACCTCACCGGGACGAGGTGACTGGTTCCCACAGGGACCTCACCTGGACCTCGTGACTCAGGTCCTCATAGAGCATCATGGGGACCTGGTTTCTCATTCACATGGGGCATCAAGTGGACCTAGTGATTCTGGTACCCCTCTCGGCCTGACCCTGAAGTGGTGACTCTGGTCCCAACCTGGATATCACCAGAACCTGGTGACTGTGGTCCCCCTCTGGACTCACCCGGAGATGTGCACTGGTCCTCAATGGGCCTCAACAAGACCTGGTGAATCTACTCCTCACTTAGACCTCGTCTGGACCTTGTGACTCTTTACCACCTGGCATTCAATGGGACATGGTTACTCTGTTCCACACCTGGGCCTCACCTCCACATAATAACTTTCTCCACACTTTGGCCTCAACTGGTCCTGATGACTCCTGTTTCCCCCACCTAGGCCTCAGTCTGGACCTGGTGACTGTTTCCCACCTGGGTCTCACCTGTACCTGGTGATTCTCGTTCCCACATGAACCACACCTGGACCTGGTGACTCTGGTTTATTGTATACTCACATTTATGGTGACACTGGTCCCCACTAGGGCCTCACCTGGATCTGGTGACTCTGGCCTGCCGGTTGGCCTCACCTTGACCTGGTGAGTGGGGTTGCCACCTGGGCCTCACACATAGCTGGTGACTCAATTCCTCTCGGGCCTCTTGGAACTGGTGAATCTGGTCCTTACCTGGTCCTATCCCAGACCCGGGGACTCTGGTCACCACCTGGTCCTCACCTGGACCTGGTGAATCTGGACCCCATCTGGGCCTCACCCAGTCCTGGTGACTTTGTTCCCCACCTGGACCGATTGCTGTGGACTCTTTCTTGGCCTCACCTGGAACTGGTGACTCTGATCCTTTCTGCGCGTCACCCAGATCTGGTGACTCTGGGCCTCACCTGGGCATCATTGGTACCTGGTGTCTCTGTTCCACCCCTGAGCCTAACCTGGACATGATGACGCTGGAACCACTCTGGGCCTCTCCATGACCTGATGCCTCTGGTCCCCATCTGGATGTCACTTGGACGAGGGTGATTCTGGTAGCCCTCTAAGCCTCAACCAGATCTGGAGACTCTTGTCCTCAACTGGGCCTCACTGAACCTAGTGAATATGCTCCATCTGGGCCTCATTTTGACCTGGTGACTCTGGTCCCTACCTGGGCATCATCGGGACATGGTTCCACTGCATGGCCTGCTATTGGCCCACCTGGACCTGGTAACTCTAGTCCCTACCTGGGCATCATCGGGACATGGTTCCTCTGCATGGCCTGAAGTTAGGCCTCACTTGGAACTGGGGGTAGTGGGTTGCCACCTGGGCCTCACCCATGCTTGGTGACACAGGGTACCCACGTGGGCCTCACTTGGACCTGGTGAATCTGGTCCTTACCTGGTCCTCACCCGGAACTGGTAACTCTGGTCACCACCTGGGAATCACCTGGACTGGTGAATCTGGTCCCATCTGGGCCTCACCCAGTCTGGTGACTTTGTTCCCCACCTGGACCTGCTTGCGATGGACTCTTTCTTGGCCTCCCCTTGGATCTGGTGACTGAACCTATCTGCGCGTCACCCAGATCTGGTGACTCTGGGTCCTCACGTGGGCATCATTGGTACCTGTGACTCTATTCCTCACCTGAGCCTCACCTGGACATGATGACTCTGGAACCTCTCTGGGCCTCTCCCTGACCTGGTTGACTCTAGTCCCTACCTGGGCATCATCGGGACATGGTTCCACTGCATGTCCTGCAGGTTGGCCTCACCTGGATGTGGTAACTCTCGTCCTTACCTGGGTATCATCGGGACATGGTTCCTCTGCATGCCTGCAGGTTGGCCTCACCTGGACCTGGGGAGTGCTTTGCCACCTGACGTCACCAATACCTGGTGACTCACGTCCCCACGTGGTCCTTATTTTGTTCTGTTGAATCTGGTCCTTACCTGGTCGTCACCCGGAACTGGTAAGTCTGTTCACCACCTGGGAATAACCTGCACCTGGTGAATCTGGTCCCATCTGGGCCTCACCCAGTCCTGGTGACTTTGTTCCCCTCCTGGACCTGGTTCCTGTGGACTCCTTCTTGGCCTCACCTGGAACTGGTGACTCTGATCCTAACTGGCCCTCACCCAGATCTGGTGACTCTGGTCCTCACCTGTGGACCATTATGATCTGGATACTCTGTTCCACACCTGAGCCTAACCTGGATATGATTACTCTGGATCCTCTCTGGACCTCACCCTGACATGGAACTCTGGTCCCCATGTGGATGTCACCTAGACCAGGTGAATCTGGTACCCCTCTAGGCCTCAACTAGACTTGGTGACTGTGGTCGTCAACTGGGCCTCACCGGGACCTAGTGGATATGCTTCCCTCCTGCGCCTCATTCTGGACTGGTGACTCTGGTTTCCACCTGGGCATCATTGGGACCTGGATACTCTCTTATAACCTGGGCCTCACCTGGACCTGATGACTGTGGTCCCACCTGGGGCCTCACCTGGTCCTGGTGAATCTGGTCCCCTTCTGGGCCTCACCCAGTCCTGGTGACTTTGTTCCCACCTGGACCTGATTGCTGTGGACTCTTTCTTTCTGGCCTCACCTGGAAGTGGTGACTCTGATCCTATATGCTCGTCTCCCAGATCTGGTGACTCTGTTCCTCACCTGCGAGTTATTGGTACCTGGTGACTCTGTTCCACACCTGAGCCTCACCTGGACATGATGACTCTGGAACCTCTCTCGGTCTCACCCTGAACTGGTGACTCTGGTCCCCATCTGGATGTCACCTGGACCAGGTGATTCTGGTACTCCTCTAGGACTCAACCAGATCTGGTGACTTCGGTCCTCAACTGGGCCTCACATGGACCTAGTGAATATGCTCCATCTGGGCCTTATTTGGACCTGGTAACTCTGGTCACTACCTCGGCATCATCGGATTATGGTTCCACTGCATGGCCTGCAGGTTGCACTCACCTGGACCTGGTAACTCTGGTCCCTACCTGGGCATCATCCGGACATGGTTCCTCTGCATGGCCTGCAAGTTGGCCTCACCTGGACCTGGTGAGTGTGGATGCCACCTGGGCCTCACCTATACCTTGTGACTCAGGTCCCTACGAGGGCTCTTGGACCTGGTGAATCTGATCCTTTCCTGGTCCTCTCCAGACCAGGGGACTCTGGTCACTACCTGGCCTCCCCTGGACCTGGTGAATCTGGTCCCCATCTGAGACTCACCCAGTCCTGGTGACTTTGTTCCCCACCTGGACCTGATTGCTGTGGACTCCTTCTTGTCCTCACCTAGAACTGGTTACTCTGATCCTATCTGCGCGTCACCCAGACCTGGTGACTCTGGTCCTCACCTGGGTATCATTGGTACCTGCTGACTCTGTTGCACACCTCAGCCTCACCTGGAGATGATGACTCTGGAACTCTCTGGGCCTCTCCCTGACCTGGTGACTCTGGTCCCCATCTGGATGTCACCTGGACCAGGTGATTCTGGTACCCCTCTAGGCCTCAACCAAATCTGGTGAATCTGGTCCTCAACTGGGCCTCACCTGGACCTAGTGAATATGCACCATCTGGGCCTCATTTGGACCTGGTGACTCTGGTCCCTACCTGGGCATCATTGGGACATGGTTCCACTGCATGGCCTGCAGGTTGGCCTCACCTGGATCTGGTAACTCTGGTCCCAACCAGGGCATCATCGTGACACGGTTCCTCTGCATGGCCTGCAGGTTGGCCTCACCTGGACCTGGGGAATGGGGTTGCCACCTGGGCCTCACCTATACCTGGTGACACAGGTCCCCACGTGGGCCTCACTTGGACCTGTTGAATCTGGTCCTTACCTGGTCCTCACCCGGAACTGGTAAGTCTGGTCACCACCTGGAAGTCACCTGAACCTGGTGAATCTGGTCCCCATCTGGGCCTCACACAGTCCTGATGAATTTGTTGCCCACCTGGACCTGATTGCTGTGGACTCCTTCTTGGGCTCACCTGGAACTGGTGACTCTGATCCTAACTGGGCCTCACCCAGATCTGCTGACTCTGGTCCTCACCTGTATCCATTGTGACCAGGATACTCTGTTCCACACCTGAGCCGTACCTGGACATGATGACTCTGGATTCCCTCTGGCCTCACCCTGACATGGTGACTCTGGTCCTCATCTGGATGTCACCCAGACCAGGTGAATCTGGTACCCCTCTAGGCCACAACTAGACCTGGTGACTCTGTTCCTCAACTGGCCCTCACCGGGTCCTAGTGAACATGCTCCACATCTGCGCCTCATCTGGACCTGGTGACTCTGGTTCTACCTGCGCATCATCGGGACATGGTTACTCTATTCCCCACTGGGACTGACCTGACCTGGTAACTCTCGTCCTGACTTTGGCCTGGTCTGTACCAGGTGACTCTGGCACCACCTGGGCCTCACTTTTATCTGGTGACACTGATTCTAAGCATAACCTCACCTGACCTGGTGACTGTGGTTCCCATCAGGACCTCACCTGGACCTCATGTCTCTGGTCCCACCTGGGCCTCACCGAGACCTGGTGTCTCTGGTACCCACCTGGGTAGCATCAGGATATGGTTACCCTGTTCACTATCAGTGACCTAGCCGGACCTATTAACTCTTGTGTTCACATGGGCCACACCTGGACATGGTGACACTGGTTCCCACCTGGTACTCACCTGGACATGGTGAGTCGGATCCCTACCTGGTCCTCACCTGTAACTGGTGATTCGCGTTCCCACATGGACATCATGTGGACCTGGTGGCTGCAGTGTTTCTAGCTTCTCATGTACCTCGTGACTCTGGTCCCCACCAGGGCCTCACCGGGTCCTGGTGTGTTTGGTTTCACCTGCACCTCACCTGGACCTGGTGATTCTGGTCTGCACCTGAGACTACCCTGGATCTGGTGACTGTGGTCCCCACCAGGGATTCACCTGGATTTGGGGACTCCGGTCCCCATCTGGGCCTCACCTGGCCCTGTTGAGCATGGTCCTCAACTGTTCAAAATTGGGACCCGGTGAATGTGTTCCACAACTGGACCTCACCTGGACCAGGTCACTCTGGTCCCCCTCTGGGTCTCAAGTGCCCTAGTGACTGTGAACCCCACTTTGGCCTGACTTGGACCTGCTGACCCTGTTTGCCACGTGTGCCTGACATCGAATTGTTGACCCTGGTTCTTTCAAGGGCCTCCACTGTACCTGGTGATTCTGGTCCCCACCTGGGCCAAACCAGGACGTGGTGACACTTGTCACCACCGGGGAATCACTTGGACCTGCTTAGTGTGTTCCACACCTGGGCCTCAAGTAGACGTGTTGACCATGGTCCCCAAGCCTGCCTCACATGGACCTGTTGCCTCTGATCCTCACCGGGGCCTCACGTGTACCTGGTAACTCTGGTCCTCACCTGGGCCTCATCTGGACCTAGTGACTCTGGTCCCCACCTGGGCTTTCACCTGGATCTCGTGACTCTGGTCCCCACCTGGACTTCACCTGGATCTGATGACACTAGTCCCCACCTGGACCTCACCTGGACCTGGTGACTCTGGTCCTCAGTTTGGCCACACCTGACCTGCTGACTCTTTTCCCCACTTTGACCTAACTCAGAACTGCTGAATCTTGCCCAACCTAGGCCGCACCCAGACCTGGTGACTCTTGTCCCCACCTATGCCTCAATTCGACCTGATGAATCTGGTCCTCACGTGGTTCTCACATGGACCTGGGACTCAGCTGGATAGAGTGGCTCTGGTTCCCATAGGGGCTCACCTGATCCTGCTGACTGTGGTCTTATTCTATGCCTCACCAGGACCTGGTGATTCTGTTCCCCATCTAGGCCTGCATGGCCATAGTAACTCTGTTCCTCACCCAGGCATCATTGGGACCTGGATACTCTATTCCGCACCTGGGCCTCACTCTGACCAGGGACCCTGGTCCCATTCTGGGCCTCAAACTAAATTGGTTACACTGGTTCCCCATCAGGGCCTCACCCGTACCTGGTGACTCTGGTCACCCCTTGGGCTTAATTGGGCCTGGTGAATCTGGTCCTTACATGGTCCGAACCTGGATCTGGTGACTGGTCGCCACCTGGGCCTCTCCTGGACTTGGTGAATCCTGTTGCCACCTGCGCGTCACCGGGACCTTGTGACTGTGGTCCCACCTGGACCTCACCTGGATCTGGTGGCTCTGGTTCCCATATGGGGCTCTCGTGGACCTGGTTCCTGTGGTCTCCATCTGGCCTCACCTAGAACACAATGACTCTGTTCCATATTTGGGCCTCTCCTGGATCTGTTGACTCTGGTCCTCACCTGGGCATCATTGGTAGTTGGTGACTCTGTTCCACGTCTGAGCCTTACCTGGACATGATGACTCTGGAACCACTCTGGGCCTCACCCTGACCTGGTGCCTCTGGTCCCAATTTGGATGTCACCTGCACCAGGTGATTGTCGTACCCCTCTAAGCCTCAACCAGATCTGGTGACAGTGGTCCCCAACTGGGCCTCACTGGACCTAGTGAATATGCTCCATCTAGGCCTCATTTGGACCTGGTGACTCTGGTCCCTACTTGGGCATCATCGGGACATGGTTCAACTGCATGGCCTGCAGGTTGGCCTCACCTGGACCTAGTAACTCTAGTCCCTACCTGGGCATCATAGGGACATGGTTCCTCTGCATGACCTGCAGTTTGGCCTCACCTGGACGTGGAGAGTCGGGTTGCCACCTGGGCCTCACCCATGCTTGGTGACACAGGTACCACGTGGGCCTCACTTGGACCTGGTGAATCTGGTCCTTACCTTGTAATCACCCGGAACTCGTAACTCTGGTCACCACCTGGGAATCACCTGGACCTGGTGAATCTGGTCCCCATCTAGGCCTCACCCAGTCCTCGTGACTTTGTTCCCCACCTGGACCTGATTTCTGTGGACTCCTTCTTGGCCTCACCTGGAACTGGTGACTCTGATCCTAACGGGGCCTCACACAGATCTGGTGACTCTGGTCCTCACCTGTGGACCATTATGACCTGGATCTCTGTTCTACACCTGAGACTCACCTGGACATGATGACTCTGGATCCCCTCCGGGCCTCACCCTGACATGGTGACTCTGGTCCCCATCTGGATGTCACCTAGACCATGTGAATCTGGTACCCCTCTAGGCCTCAACTAGACCTGGGTATTCTGGTCCTCATCTGGGCTCACCGAGACCTAGTGAATATGCTCCCCACCTGCTCCTCATCTGGACCTGGTGACTCTGGTTCTACTTGGGCATCATCGGTACATCGTTACTCTATTCCCCACTGGGACTGAACTGATCCTGGTAACTCTGGTTCTGACTTTGGCCTCTTCTGACCAGGTGACCCCGGCTCCACCTGGGACTCACCAGTAACTGGTGACTCTGATCCAAGCATGGCCTCACCAGACCTCGTGACTGTGGTTCCCATCGGGACCTCACCTGGACCTCATGTCTCTGGTCCCACCTGGGCCTCACCAGGACCTGGTGTCTGTGGTACCCACCTGGGTAGCATCAGGATATGGTTACACTGTTCACTAACAGTGACCCAGCCGGACCTATTAACTCTGGTCTTCACCTGGGCCACACCTGGACATGGTGACACTGGTTCACACCTGGGCCTCAACTGGACATGGTGAGTCGGATCCCCATCTGGTCCTCACCTGTAACTGGTGATTCTCGTTCCCACATGGACATCATGTGGACCTGGTGGATGCAGTGTTTATAGCTTCTCATGTACCTCGTCACTCTGGTCCCCATCTGGGCCTCACCTGGCCCTGTTGACCATGGTCCTCAACTGGGCAAAATTGGGACCCGGTGACTGTGTTCCACAACTGGACCTCACCTGGACCAGGTGACTCTGGTCCCCTTCTGGGTCTCAAAATGCCCTAAGGACTGTGAACCCCACTTTGGCCTGCCTTGGACCTGCTGACCCTGGATGCCACCTGCTCCTGACCTCGAACTTTTGACTCTGGTCCTTTGAAGGGCCTCCCCAGGACCTGGTGATCCTGGTCCCCACTTGGGCCTCACCTGGACGTGATGACTCTTGTCACCACCGAGGACTCACCTGGACCTGGTTACTGTGTTCCACACCGGGGCCTCAAGTAGACCTGTTGACCATGGTCCCAAGCTGGCCTCACATGGACCTGTTGCCTCTGATTCCCACTGGGGCCTCACGTGTACCTGGTAACTCTGGTCCTCACCTGGGCCTCATCTGGACCTAGTGACTATGATCCCCACCTGGGCTTCACCTGGATCTGGTGACTCTGGTCCCCACCTGGACTTCACCTGGATCTGGTGACTCTGGTCCCCACCTGGACCTCTCCTGGACCTGGTGACTCCCGTTCCAACATGGACCTCACCTGGATCTGGTGACTCTGGTCCTCAGTTTGGCCTCACCTGGACCTGGTGTCTCTCGTCCCCACTTTGACCTAACTCAGAACTGCTGAATCTTGCCCCACCTAGGCCGCACCCAGACCTGGTGACTCTTGTCCCCAGCTATTGCTCAATTCGACCTGATGAATCTGGTCCTCACGTGGGCCTCACATGGACCTGGGACTCAGCTGGATAGAGTGGCTCTGGTTCCCACAAGGGGCTCACCTGATACTGGTGACTGTGGTCTTATTCTATGCCTCACCAGGACCTAGTGATTCTGTTCCCCATCTTGGCCTGCATGGCCCTAGTGACTCTGGTCCTCACCCAGGCATCATTGGGACCTGGATACTCTCTTCCACACCTGTGCCTCACTCTGACCAGGGACCTCTGGTCGCATTCTGGGCCTCAAATTAAACTGGTTACTCTGGTCCCCCTCTGGGCCTCACCCTTACCTGGTGACTCTGGACACGCCTTGGGCTTCACTTGGGCCTGGTGAATCTGGTCCTTAGCTTGTCCTCACTTGGATCTGGTGACATCTCACCACCTGGGCCTCACCTGGACTTGGTGAATCCTGTTGCCAACTGCGCCTCACCTGGACCTTGTGACTGTGGTCCAACCTGGACTTCACCTGGATCTGGTTGCTCTGGTTCCCATATGGGGCTCTCCTGGACCTGGTTCCTGTGGTCTCCATCAGGTCTCACCTGGAACACAATGACTCTGATGCATATTTGTGCCTCTCCTGGACCTGTTGACTCTGTTCCTTACCTGGGCATCATTGGGGCCTGGATAATCTCTTAAATACCTGGTCCTCACCTGGACCTGGTGACTGTGGTCCCACCTGGACCTCACCGGGACGAGGTGACTGGTTCCCACAGGGACCTCACCTGGACCTCGTGACTCAGGTCCTCATATGGGCATCATGGGACCTGGTTTCTCAGTTCCACATCGGGGCCTCAAGTGGACCTAGTGATTCTGGTCCCCCTCTGGGCCTGACCGTGACGTGGTGACTCTGGTCCCAACCTGCATATCACCAGAACCTGGTGACTGTGGTCCCCCTCTGGGACTCACCCGGAGATGGGGCACTGGTCCTCAACTGGGCCTCAACAGGACCCGGTGAATCTACTACTCACTTAGGCCTCGTCTGTACCTTGAGACTCTTTTCCCACCTGGCATCAATGGGACATGGTTACTCTGTTCCCCACCTGGGCCTCACCTCCACATGATAACTTTTCTCCACACTTTGGCCTCAACTGGTCCTGATGAATCTGGTCCCCCCACCTAGGCCTCAATCTGGATTGGTGACTGTGGTCCCCACCTGGGTCTCACCTGGACCTGGTGACTCCCGTTCCCACATGAACCACACCTGGACCTGGTTACTGTGGTGTTCTTGGAGACTCACATTTACCTGGTGACTCCGGTCTCCACTAGGGCCTCACCTGGATCTGGTGACTCTGGCCTGCAGGCTGGCCTCACCTGGACCTGGTGAGTGGGGTTGCCACCAGGACCTCACACATACCTGGTGACCCTGTACCCACGTGGGCCTCTTGGACCTGTTGAATCTGGTCCTTACCTGGTCCTCTCCCAGACCCGGGGACTCTGGTCACCACCTGGGCCTCACCTGGACCTGGTGAATCTGGTCCCCATCTGGGCCTCACCCAGTCCTGGTGGCTTTGTTCGCCACCTGGACCTGATTGTTGTGGTCTCCTTCTTGGCCTCACCTGGAACTGGTGGCTCTGATCGTATCTGCACGTCACCCAGATCTGGTGACTCTGGTCCTCACCTGGGCATCATTGGTACCTGGTGACTCTGTTCCACACCTGAGCCTCAACTGGACATGATGACTCTGGAACATCTCTGGGCCTCACCCTGACCTGGTGACTCTGGACCCATCTGGATGTCACCTGCACCAGGTGATTCTGGTACCGCTCTAGGCCTCAACCAGATCTGGTGACTCTGGTTCTCAACTGGGCCTCACCTGGACCTAGTGAATATGCTCCATCTGGGCCTCATTTGGACCTGTTGTCTCTGAATCCCACCGGGGCCTCACGTGTACCTTGTAACTCTGGTCCTCACCTGGGCCTCATCTGGACCTAGAGACTCTGGTCCTCACCTGGGCTTCACCTGGATCTGGAGACTCTGGTCCCCATCTGGACTTCACCTGCATCTGGTGACTCTGGTCCCCATCTGGACCTCTCCTGGACTTGGTGTCTCTCTTGCCCACTTTGACCTAACTCAGAACTGCTGAATCTTGCCCACCTATTACGCATCCAGACCTGGTGTCTCTTGTCCCTAGCTATTCCTCAATTCGACCTGATGAATCTGGTCCTCACGTGGACCTCACAAGTACCTGGGACTCAGCTGGAAAGAGTGGCTCTGGTTCCCACAAGGGACTCACCTGATACTGCTGACTGTGGTCTTATTCAGAGCCTCACCAGGACCTAGTGATTCTGTTCCCCATCTGGGCCTGCATGGCCTTAGTGACTCTGGTCCTCACTCACGCATCATTGGGACCTGGATACTCTATTCCACACCTAGGCCTCACTCATACCTGGTGACAAAGGCCCCACTTCGGCCTCACTTGGAAGTGGTGAATCTGGTCCTTACCTGGTCCTCACCCGGAACTGCTAACTCTGGTCACCACCTGGGAATCACCTGGGTCTGGTGAATCTGGTCCCCATCTGGGCCTCACCCAGGCTTGGTTTCTTTGCTCCCCACGTGGACCTGATTGTCGTGGACTCCTTCTTGGCCTCACCTGGAACTGGTGACTCTGATGCTAACTGGGCCTCACCCAGATCTGGTGACTCTGGTCCTCACCTGTGGACCATTATGACCTGGATACTCTGTTCCACACCTGAGCCTCACCTGGATATGTTGACTCTGGATCCCCTATGGGCCTCAGCCTGACATGGGGACTCTGGTCCCCATCTGGATGTCACCAGACCAGGTGAATCTGGTACCCCTCTAGGCCTCACCTAGACCTGGTGACTCTGGTCCTCAACTGGGCCTCAACGGGACCTAGTGAACATGCTCCCCACCTGTGCCACATCTGGGCCTGGTGACTCTGGTTCTACCTGGGCATCATCGAGACATGGTTACTCTATTCCCACTTGGAGTGACCTGATCCTGGTAACTCTGGTCCTGACTTTGGCCTCTTCTGTACCAGGTGACTCTGGCTCCACCTGGGCCTCACCTGTAACTGGTGAATCCTGTTGCCACCTGCGCCTCCCCTGGACCTTGAGACTGTGGTCCCACCTGGACCTCACCTTTATCTGGTGGCTCTGGTTCCCATATGGGGCTCTCCTGGACCTGGGTCCTGTGGTCTCCATCTGGCCTCACCTGGAACACAATGACTCTGATCCATATTTGGGCCTCTCCAGGACCTGTTGTCTCTGGTAAGTAATTGGGCATCATTGGGACCTGGATACTCTCTTATATCCCTGGGCCTCACCTGGACCTGTTCACTGTGGTCACACCTGGGCCTCACCTGGACCTGGTGACTGTGGTCCCACCTGGGCCTCTCCTGGACGGGGTGACTGGTTCCCACAGGGACATCACCTGGACCTGGTGACTCAGGTCCTCATATGGGCATCTTGGGACCTGGTTTCTCAGTTCCACATCGGGGCCTCACCTGGAACTAGAATTCTCGTCCCCCTCTGGGCCTCACCCTGACGTGGTGACTCTGATCCCCACCTGGAAATCACCAGAACCGGGTGACGCACACGAAGCTGGGGACACTGGTCCTCAGCTGGGCCTCAACAGGACCTGGTGAATCTACTCCAAACTTAGGCTTCGTCTGGACCTTGTGACTCTTTTTCCACCTGGCATCAATGGGACATAGTTAGTCTGTTCCCACCTGGGCCTCACCTGGACATGATAACTTTGCTGCACACTTTGGCCTCAACTGGTCCTGATGACTCTCGTCCTCCAACCTAGGCCTCAATCTGGACCTGGTGACTGTCGTCCCGAACTGGGTCTCAGCTGGACCTGGTGACTCCCGTTCCCACATCAACCACACCTGGACCTGGTGACTGTGGTGTTCTTGTAGACTCACATTTACCTTGTGACTCCCGTCCCCACTAGGGCCTCACGTGGATCTGGTGACTCTGACCTGCAGGCTGGCCTCACCTGGACCTGGTGAGTGGGGTTGCCACCTCAGACTCACCCATACCTGGTGACTCAGGTCCCCACGTGGGCCTCTTGGACCTGGTGAATCTGGTCCTTACCTGGTCGTCTCCCAGACCCGGGGACTCTGGTCACCACCTGGGCCTCACCTGGACCTGGTGACTCTGATCCTATCTGCGCGTCACTCAGATCTGGTGACTCTGGTCCTCACTTGGGCATCTTTGGTACTTGGTGACTCTGTTCCACACCTGAGCCTCACCTGGACATAATGAATCTGGAACCTCTCTGGGCCTCACCCTGACCTGGTGACTCTGGTCCTGACTTTGGCCTCTTCTCTACCAGGTGACTCTGGCTCCACCTGGGCCTCACCTGTAACTGGTGACTCTGATCCTAAGCATGGCCTCTCCTGACCTGGTGACTGTGGTTCAAATCGGGACCTCGCCTGAACCTCATGTCTCTGGCTCCACCTGGGCCTCACCAGGACCTGGTGTCTCTGGTACACAACTGGGTAGCATCAGGATATGGTTACACTGTTCACTAACAGTGACCCAGCGGGACCTATTTACTCTGGCCTTCACCTGGGCCACACCTGGATATGGTCACACTGGTTCCCACATTGTCCTCACCTGGACATTGTAAGTCGGATCCCCACCTGGTCCTCACCCGTAACTGGTGATTCTCGTTCCCACATGGAATCATGTAGACCTGGTGGCTGCAGTGTTTCTAGCTTCTCATGTACCTCGTGATCCTGGTCCCCACCAGGCCCTCACCGGGACCTGGTGAGTGTGGTTGCCACCTGCACCTCACCTGGACCTGGTGATTCTGGTCTTCACCTGAGACTACCCTGGATCTGGTGACTGTGGTCCCCACCTGGGATTCACCTGGATTTGGGGACCCCGGTCCCCATCTGGGCCTCACCTGGCCCTGTGACCATGGTCCTCAACTGGGCAAAATTTGGGACCCGGTGACTGTGTTCCACAACTGGACCTCACCTGGACCAGGTGACTCTGTTCCCCCTCAGGGTCTCACCGTGCCCTAGTGACTGTGAACCCCACTTTGCCTGACTTGGACCTGCTGACCCTGGTTGCCACCTGCGCCTGACCTCGAACTGTTGACTCTGGTTCTTTCAAGGGCCTCCCCTGGACCTGGTGGTCCTGGTCCCCACCTGGGCCTCACCTGGACGTGGTGACACTTGTCACCGCCGGAGACTCACCTGGACATGCTTACTGTGTTTCACACCTGGGCCCGAATTCGACCTGTTGTCCATGGTTCCCAAGCCGGCCTCACATGGACCTGTTGCCTCTGTTCCCCACCGGGGCCTAGGTGTACCTGGTAAATCGGTTCCTCACATGGGACTCATCTGGACCTAGTGACACTTGTCCCCACCTGGGCTTCACCTGGATCTGGTGACTCTGGTCCTCACCTGGACTTCACCTGGATCTGGTGACTCTGGTCCCCACCTGGACCTCTCCTGGACCTGTTGACTCTCTTTCCAGCATGGATCTCACCTGGATCTGGTGACTCTGGTCCTCAGTTTGGCCTCACCTGGACCTGGTGTCTCTCGTCCCCACTTTGACCTAACTCAGAACTGCTGAATCTTGCCCCACCTAGGCCACATCCAGACCTGGAGACCCTTGTCCCCAGCTATGCCTCAATTCGACCTGATGAATCTAGTCCTCAAGTGGGCCTCACATGGACCTGGGACTCAGCTGGATAGAGTGGCTCTGGTTCCCACAAGCGGCTCACCTGATACTGCTGACTGTGGTCTTATTCCATGCCTCACGAGGACTTAGTGATTCTGTTCCCCATCTGGGCCTGCATGGCTTAGTGACTCTGGTCCTCACCCAGGCATCATTGGGACCTGGATACTCTATTCCACACCTGGGTCTCACTCTGACCATGGAACTCTGGTACCATTCTGGGCCTCAAACTTAACTGGTTACTCTGGTTCCCCCTCTGGGCTTCACTCTTACCTGGTGATTCTGGTGACCCCTTGTGCTTCACTTGTGCCTGGTGAATCTGGTCCTTAGCTGGTTCTCACCTGGATCTGGTGACTGGTCGCCACCTGGGCCTCACCTGGACCTGGTGAATTATGTTGGCACCTGCGCCTCACCTGGACCTTGTGACTGTGGTCCCACCTGGACCTCATCTGGATCTGGTGGCTCTGGTTCCCATATGGGGCTCTCCTGGACCTGGTTCCTGTGGTCTCCAACTGGCCTCACTTGGAACACAATGACTCTGACAATATTTGGGCCTCTCCTATACCTGTTGACTCTGGTCCTTACTTCGACATCATTGGGAGCTGGATACTCTGTTATATACCTGGGCCTCACCTGGACCGGGGACTGTGGTCCCACCTGAGCCTCACCTGGAAGAGGTGACTGGTTCCCACAGGGAGCAAACCTGGATCTGGTGACTCAGGTCCTCATATGGGCATCATGGGACCTGGTTTCTCACTTCCACATCGGGGCCTCACTTGGACCTAGTGATTCTCGTCCCCCTCTGGGCCTCACCCTGACATGGTGAGTCTGGTCCCCACCTGGATATCACCAGAACCGCGTGACTCTGGTCCCCTTCTGGGACTCACCCGGAGCTGGGGACACTGGTCCTCAACTGGGCCTCAACAAGACCTGGTGAATCTACTCCTCACTCAGGCCTCGTCTGGACCTGTGACTCTTTTCCTACCTGGCATCAATGGGACATGGTTACACTGTTCCCCACCTGGGCCTCACCTGGACATGATAACTTTGCTCCACAGTTTGGCCTCAACTGGTCCTGATGACTCTGGTCCCCCCACCTAGGCCTCAATCTGGACCTGGTGACTGTGGTCAACACATGGGTCTCACCTGGCCCTGGTGACTCTTGTTCCCACATGAACCACACCTGGACCTGGTGGCTGTGGTGTTCTTTTAGACTCATATTTCCCTGGTGACTCCGGTCCCCACTAGGGCCTCACGTGGATCTGGTGACTCTGACATGCACGTTGGTCTCACCGGGACCTGCTGAGTGGGGTGGCCACCTGGGCCTCACCCATACCTGGTGACTCAGGTCCCCACGTGGGCATCTTGGACCTG
The DNA here is from genome assembly GCF_003254725.2 of Canis lupus dingo. Taxonomy (NCBI): domain Eukaryota; kingdom Metazoa; phylum Chordata; class Mammalia; order Carnivora; family Canidae; genus Canis; species Canis lupus. Next base: position 163,291 of record NW_026019430.1, on the reverse strand, counting down.
GTGAATCTGCTCCTTACCTGGTCCTCTCCCAGACCCGGGGACTCTGGTCACCACCTGGGCCTCACCTAGACCTGGTGACTCTGTTCCCCATCTGGATGTCACCTGGACCAGGTGGTTCTGGTATCCCTCTAGGGCTCAACCAGATCTGGTGATTCTGTTCCTCAACTGGGCCTCACCTGGACCTAGTGAATATGCTCCATCTGGGCCTCATTTGGACCTGGTGACTCTGGTCCCTCTCTGGGCATCATCGGGACATGGTTCCACAGCATGACCTGCAGTTTGGCCTCACCTGGACCTGGTGAGTGGGGTTGACACCTGGGCCTCACCCAAACGTGGTGACACAGGTCCCCACGTGGGCTTCACTTGGACCTGGTGAATCTGGTCCTTACCTGGTCCTCACCCGGAACTGGTAGGTCTGGTCACCACCTGTTAATCACATGGGCCTGGAGAATCTGGTTCCCATCTGGGCCTCACCCTGTCCTGGTGACTTTGTTCCCCACCTGGACCTGATTGCTGTGGACTTCTTCTTGGCCTCACCTGGAACTGGTGACTCTGATCCTAAGTGGGCCTCCCCCAGATCTGGTGACTCTGGTCCTCACCTCTGGACCATTATGACCTGGATACTTTGTTCCAAACCTCAGCCTCACCTGGACATGATGACTCTGGAACTCCTCTGGGCCTCACCCTGACATGGTGAGTCTGGTCCCCATCTGGATGTCACCTAGACCAGGTGAATCTGGTACCACTCTAGGCCTCAACTTGACCTGGTGACTCTGGTCCTCAACTGGGCCTCACCGGGACCTAGTGAACATGCTCCAAACCTGCGCCTCATCTGGACCTGGTGACTCTGGTTCTACTCGGGCATCATCGGGACATGGTTACTCTATTCCCCACTGGGACTGACCTGATCCTGGTAACTCTGGTCCTGACTTTGGCCTCTCTGTACCAGGTGACTCTGTCTCCACCTGGGCTTCACCTGTACCTGGTGACTCTGATCCTAAGCATGGCCTCACCTAACCTGGTGACTGGGGAACCCATCGGGACCTCACCTGGACCTCATGTCTCCGGTCCCACCTGGCCCTCACAAGGACCTTGTGTCTCTGGTACCCTCTTGGATAGCATCAGGATATGGTTACACTGTTCAGTAACAGTGACCCAGCCGGACCTATTAACTCTGCTCTTCACCTGGGCCACACCTGGACATGGTGATTCTGGTCTGCAACTGAGACTACCCTGGATCTGTTGACTGTGGTCCCCACCTGGGCTTCACCTGGATATTTGACTCCGGTCCCCATCTGGGCCTCACCTGGCCCTGTTGACCATGGTCCTCAACTGGGCAAAATTGGGACTCGGTGACTGTGTTCCACAACTGGACCTCACCTCGACCAGGTTACTCTGGTCCCCCTCTGGGTCTCACCGTGCCCTAGTGACTGTGAACCCCACTTTGGCCTGACTTGGACCTGCTGATCCTGTTTGCCACCTGCGCTTGACCTCGATCTGTTGACTCTGGTTCTTTCAAGGCCCTCCCCTGTACCTGGTGATCCTGGTCTCCACCTGGGCCTCACCTGGACGTGGTGACTCTTGTCACCACCGGGGACTCACTTGCACCTGCTTACTGTGTTCCATACCTGGGCCTCAAGTAGACCTGTTGACCATTGTCCCCAAGCCAGCCTCACATGGACCTGTTGCCTCTGATCAAAACCGGAGCTCACGTGTACCTGGTTACTCTGGTCCTCACCTGGGACTCATCTGGACCTAGTGAGTCTGGTCTCCATCAGGGCTTCAGGTGGATCTGGTGACTCTGGTCCCCAACTGGGAATCACCTGGATCTGGTGACTCTGGTCCCCACCTGGACCTCTCCTGGACCTGGTGACTCTCTTTCCAACATGGACCTCACCTGGATCTGGTGACTCTGGTCCTCAGTTTGGCCTCCCCTGGACCTGATGTCTCTCGTCCCCACTTTGACCTAACTCTGAACTGCTGAATCTTACCCCACCTAGGCCGCACCGAGACCTGGTGACTCTTGTCCCCAGCTATACCTCAATTCGACCTGATGAATCTGGTCCTCACGTGGGCCTCACATGTACCTGGGACTCAGCTGGATAGAGTGGCTCTGTTTCCCACAAGGGGCTCACCTGATACTGGTGACTGTGTTCTTATTCTATGCCTCACCAGGACCTAGTGATTCTGTTCCCCATCTGGGCCTGCATGGCCCTAGTGACTCTGTTCCACACCCAGGCATCATTGGGACCTGGATACTCTATTCCACACCTGGGCCTCACTTTGACCAGGGACCTCTGGTCCCATTCTGGGCCCCAAAATAACTGGTTAACTGGATCCCCTCTGGGCCTCACCCTTACCTGGTGACTCTGGTCACCCCTTAGGCTTCACTTTGGCCTGGTGAATCTGGTCCTTAATTGTCCGCACCTGGATCTGGTGACTGGTCGCCACCTGGGCCTCTCCTGGACTTGGTGAGTCTTGTTGCCACCTGCGCCTCACCTGGACCTTGTGACTGTGGCCCACCTGAACCTAACCTGGATCTGGTGGCTCTGGTTCCCATATGGGGCTCTCCTGGACCTGGTTCCTGTGGTCTCCATCTGGCCTCACCTGGAACTCAATGACTCTGATTCATATTTGGGCCTCTCCTGCACCTGTTGACTCTGGTGCTTACCTGGGCATCATTGGGAACTGGATACTCTCTTATATACCTGGGCCTCACCTGACCTGGTCACTGTGGTCACACCTGGGCCTCACCTGGACGAGTGACTGGTTCCCACAGGGACCTCACCTGGACCTGGTGACTCAGGTCCTTATATGTGCATCATGGGACCTGGTTTCTCAGTTCCACATCGGGGCCTCAAGTGGACCTAGTGATTCTGGTCCCCCTCTGGGCCTGACCCTGACGTGGTGACGCTGGTCCCAACCTGCATATCACCAGAACCTGGTGACTGTGGTCCCCCTCTGGGACTCACCCGGAGATGGGGCACTGGTCCTCAACTGGGCCTCAACAGGACCCGGTGAATCTACTCCTCACTTAGGCCTCGTCTGTACCTTGAGACTCTTTTCCCACCTGGCATCAATGGGACATGGTTACTCTGTTCCCCACCTGGGCCTCACCTCCACATGAAAACTTTGCTCCACACTTTGGCCTCAACTGGTCCTGATGACTCTGTTCCCCCCACCTGGGCCTCAGTCTGGACCTGGTGACTGTGGTGCCCACGTGGGTCTCACCTGTACCTGGTGATTCTCGTTCCCACATGAACCACACCTGGACCTGGTGACTGTGGTGTTCTTGTAGACTCACATTTACCTGGTGACAGTGGTCCCCACTAGGGCCTCACCTGGATCTGGTGACTCTGGCCTGCCGGTTGGCCTCACCTTGACCTGGTGAGTGGGGTTGCCACCTGGGCCTCACACATAGCTGGTGACTCAGGTCCCCACGTGGGCCTCTTGTACCTGGTGAATCTGGTCCTTACCTGGTCCTGTCCCAGACACTGGGACTCTGGTGACCACCTGGGCCTCACCTGGACCTGGTGAATCTGGACCCCATCTGGGCCTCACCCAGTACTGGTGAATTTGTTCCCCAGCTGGACCTGATTGCTGTGGACACTTTCTTGTCCTCACCTGGAACTGGTGTCTCTGATTCAATCTGCGCATCACCCAGACCTGGTGACTCTGGTCCTCACCTGGGCATCGTTGGTACCTGGTGACTCTGTTCCACACCTGAGCCTCACCTGGACATGATGTATCTGGAAAATCTCTGGGACTCACCCTGACCTGGTGAGGCTGGTCCCCATCTGGATGTCACCTGGAACAGGTGATTCTGTACCCCGATAGTCCTCAACCAGATCTGGTGTCTCTGGTCTTCAACTAGGCCTCACCTGGACCTAGTGAATATGCTCCATCTTGGCCTCATTTGCACCTGGTGACTCTGGTCCTTACCTGGGCATCATCGGGACATTGTTCCACAGCATGGCCTGCAGGTTGGCCTCACCTGGACAAGGTAAGTCCTGTCCCTACCTGGGCATCATCGGGACATGGTTCCTCTGCATGGCCTGCAGGTGGCCTCACCTGGACATGTTGAGTGGGGTTGCCACCTGGGCCTCACCCATACCTGGTGACTCAGGTTCCCACGTGGGCCTCACTTGGACCTTGTGAATCTGGTCCTTACCTGGTGCTCACCCGGAACTGGTAACTCTGGTCACCACCTGGGAATCACCTGGACCTGGTGAATCTGGTCCCCATCTGGGCCTCACCCAGTCCTGCTGACTTTGTTCCCACTTGGACCTGATTGCTGTGGACTCCTTCTTGGCCTCATCTATAACTGGTGACTCTGATCCTAACTGGGCCTCACCCAGATCTGGTGACTCTGGTCCTCACCTGGGCATCATAGGTACCGGGTGACTCTGTTCCACACCTGAGCCTCAACTGGACATGATGACTGTGGATCCTCTCTGGGCCTCACCCTGTCTTGGTGACTCTGGTCCCCATCTGGATGTCACCTAGACCAGGTGAATCTGGTACCACTCTAGGCCTCAACTTGACCTGGTGTCCCTGGTCCTCAACTGGGCTTCACCGGAACCTAGTGAACATGCTCCAAACCTGCACCTCATCTGGACCTGGGGACTCTGGTTCTACCTGGGTATCATCGGGACATGGTTACTCTATTCCCCACTGGGACTGACCTGATCCTGGTAACTTGGTCCTGACTTTGGCCTCTTCTCTACCAGGTGACTCTGGCTCCACCTGGGCCTCACCTGTAACTGGTGACTCTGATCCTATGCATGGCCTCACCTGACCTGGTGACTGTGGTTCCCATCGTGACCTCACCTGGACCTCATGTCTCTGGTCCAAACTGGGCCTCACCAGGACTTTGTGTCTCTGGTACCCACCTGGATAGCATCAGGATATGGTTACACTGTTCACTAACAGTGAACCAGCTGGACATATTAACCCTGGTCTTCACCTGGGGCACACCTGGACATGGTGACACTCGTTCCCGCCTGGGTCTCACCTGGACATGGTGAGTCGGATCCCCACCTGGTCCTCACCTGTAACTGGTGATTCTCGTTCCCACATGGACATCCTCTGGACCTAGTGGCTGCAGTGTTTCTAGCTTCTCATGTACCTCGTGACTCTGGTCCCCACCAGGGCCTCACCGGGACCTGGTGAGTGTGGTTGCCACCTGCACCTCACCTGGACTTGGTGATTCTGGTCAGCACCTGAAACTACCCTGGATCTGGTGACTGTGGGCCCCACCTGGTCTTCACCTGGATTTGGGGACTCCCGTCCCCATCTGGGCCTCACCTGGCCCTGTTGACCATGGTCCTCAACTGGGCACAATTGGGGCCCCGTGACTGTGTTCCACAAATGGACCTCACCTGGACAAGGTGACTCTGGTCCCCCTCTGGAACTCACCGTGCCCTAATGACTGTGAACCCCACTTTGGCCTGACTTGGACCTGCTGACCCTGGTTGCCACCTGCGCTTGACTTCGACCTGTTGACTCTGGTTCTTTCTTTTTTCTTTTTTTTTTTAATTTATTTTTTATTATTGGTGTTCTATTTACTAACATACAGAATAACCCCCAGTCCCCGTCACCCATTCACTCCTACCCCCCGCCCTCCTCCCCTTCTACCACCCCTAGTTCGTTTCCCAGAGTTAACAGTCTTTACGTTCTGTCTCCCTTTCTTATATTTCCCACACATTTCTTCCCCCTTCCCTTATATTCCCTTTCACTATTATTTATATTCCCCAAATGAATGAGAACATATAATGTTTGTCTTTCTCCGACTGGCTTACTTCACTCAGCATAATACCCTCCAGTTCCATCCATGTTGAAGCAAATGGGGGGTATTTGTCATTTCTAATAGCTGAGTAATATTCCATTGTATACATAAACCACATCTTCTTTATCCATTCATCTTTCGTTGGACACCGAGGCTCCTTCCACAGTTTGGCTATCGTGGCCATTGCTGCTATAAACATCGGGGTGCAGGTGTCCCGGCGTTTCATTGCATTTGTCTCTTTGGGGAAAATCCCCAACAGTGCAATTGCTGGGTCGTAGGGCAGGTATATTTTTAACTGTTTGAGGAACCTCCACACAGTTTTCCAGAGTGGCTGCACCAGTTCACATTCCCACCAACAGTGTATGAGGATTCCCTTTTCTCCGCATCCTCTCCAACATTGGTTGTTTCCTGTCTTGTTAATTTTCCCCATTCTCACTGGTGTGAGGTGGTATCTCATTGTGGTTTTGATTTGTATTTCCCTGAGGGCAAGTGATGCAGAGCATTTTCTCATGTGCATGTTGGCCATGTCTATGTCTTCCTCTGTGAGATTTCTGTTCATGTCTTTTGCCCATTTCATGATTGGATTGTTTGTTTCTTTGGTGTTGAGTTTGATAAGTTCTTTATAGATCTTGGAAACTAGTCCTTTATCTGATATGTCATTTGCAAATATCTTCTCCCATTCTGTAGGTTGTCTTTGAGTTTTGTTGACTGTATCCTTTGCTGTGCAAAAGCTTCTTATCTTGATGAAGTCCCAATAGTTCATTTTTGCTTTTGTTTCTTTTGCCTTCGTGGATGTATCTTGCAAGAAGTTACTATGGCCGAGTTCAAAAAGGGTGTTGCTTCTGTTCTTCTCTAGGATGTTGATGGAATCTTGTCTCACATTTAGATCTTTCATCCATTTTGAGTTTATCTTTGTGTATGGTGAAAGAGAGTGGTCTAGTTTCATTCTTCTGCATGTGGATGTCCAATTTTCCCAGCACCATTTATTGAAGAGACTGTCTTTCTTCTAATGGATAGTCTTTCCTCCTTTATCGAATATTAGTTGCCCATAAAGTTCAGGGTCCACTTCTGGATTCTCTATCCTGTTTCACTGATCTATGTGTCTGTTTTTGTGCCAGTAGACTCTAGTTCTTTCAAGGGCCTCAACTGTACCTGGTGATCCTGGTCCCGACCTGGGACTAACCTGGACGTGGTGACCCTTTTCACGACCGGGGACTCACCTGGACCTGCTTACTGTGTTACACACCAGGGCCTCAAGTAGACCTGTTGACCATGGTCCCCAAGCCGGCCTCACATGGACCTGTTGCCTCTGATCCCCACCGGGGCCTCACGTGTACCTGGTAAGTCTGGTCCTCACCTGGGCCTCATCGGGACCTAGTGACTCTGGTCCCCACCTGGGCTTCACGTGGATCTGGTGACTCTGTTCCCCACCTGGACCTCTCCCGGTCCTGGTGACTCTCTTTCCAACATGGACCTCACCTGGATCTGGTGACTCTGGTCCTCAGTTTGGCCTCACCTGGACGTGGCGTCTCTCGTCCCCACTTTGACCTAGCTCAGAACTGCTGAATCTTGCCCCACCTAGCCCGCACCCAGACCTGGAGACTCTTGTCCCCAGCCATGCCTCAATTCGACCTAATGAATCTGGTCCTCACGTGAGCCTCACATGGACCTGGGACTCAGCTGGATAGAGTGGCTCTGGTTCACGCAAGGGGATCAAATGATAATGCTGACTGTGGTCTTATTCTATGCCTCACCAGGACCTAGTGATTTGTCCCCATCTGGGCCTGCATGGCCCTAGTGACTCTGGTCCTCACCCAGGCATCATTGCGACCTGGATACACTATTCCACACCAGGGCCTCACTCTGACTAGGGACCTCTGGACCCATTCTGGGCCTCAAACTAAACTGGTTACTCTGGTTCCTCCTCTGGGACTCACCCTTTCCTGGTGACTCTGGTCACCCCATGGGCTTCATTTGGGCCTGGTGAATCTGGTCCTTAGCTTGTCCTCACTTGGATCTGGTGACTGGTTGCCAGCTGGGCCTCACCTGGACTTGGTGAATCCTGTTGCCACCTGGGACTCACCTGGACGAGGTGACTGGTTCCCACAGGGAACTCACCTGGACCTGCTGACTCAGGTCCTCATATGGGCATCATGAGACCTGGTTTCATTTCCACATCGGGACCTCACCTGGAGCTAGTGATTCTCGTCCCCCTCTGGGCCTCACCCTGACGTGGTGACTCTGGTCCCCACCTGGATATCACCGGAACCGGGTGACTCTGGTCCCCCTCTGGGACCCACCCAGAGCGGGGACACTGGTCCTCAACAGGGCCTCACCTGGACCTGGTGAATCTGGTCCCCATCTGGGCCTCACGCAGTCCTGGTGACTTTGTTCCCCACCTGGACCTGATTGCAGTGGACACTTTCTTTGCCTCACCTGGAACTGGTGACTCTGAACCTATCTGCGCGTCACCCAGATCTGGTGACTCTGGTCCTCACCTGGGCATCATTGGTACCTGGTGACTCTGTTCCTCACCTGAGCCTCACTTGGACATGATGACTCTGGAACCTCTCTGGGCTTCTCCCTGACCTAGTGACTCTAGTCCCTACGTGGGCATCATCGGGACATGGTTCCACTGCATGGCCTGTAGGTTGGCCTCACCTGGATATGGTAACACTCGTCCTTACCTGGGTATCATCGGGACATGGTTCCTCTGCATGGCCTGTAGGTTGGCCTCACCTGGGCCTGGGGAGTGCCTGGCCACCTGGCCTCACCAATACCTGGTGAATCAGGTCCCCAGGTGGGCCTCATTTGGACCTGTTGAATATGGTCCTTACCTGGTCGTCACCCGGAACTGGTAAGTCTGTTCAGCACCTGGGAATAACCTGGACTGGTGAATCTGGTCCCCATCCGCCCTCACCCAGGCCTTGTGACCTTGTTCCCAACATGGACCTGATTGCTGTGGACTCTTTCTTGGCCTCACCTGGAACTGGTGACTCTGATCCTAACTGGGCCTCACCCAGATCTGGTGACTCTGGTCCTCACCTGAGGACCATTATGATCTGGATACTGTGTTCCACACCTGAGCCTCACCTGGACATGATTACACTGGATCCCCTCTGGACCTCACCCTGACATGGTGACTCTGGTCCCCATGTGGATGTCACCTAGACCAGGTGAATCTGGTACCTCTCTAGGCCTCAACTAGACCTGGTGACTGTGGTCCTCAACTGGGCCTCACCGGGACCTAGTGGATATGCTCCCCTCCTGCGTCTCATCTGGACCTGGTGACTCTGGTTCTACCTGGGCATCATTTGGACCTGGATACTCTCTTATATACCTGGGCCTCACCTGGACCTGATGACTGTGGTCCCACCTGGGCCTCACCTGGACCTGGTGAATCTGGTCCCCATCTGGGCCTCACCCAGTCCTGATGACTTTGTTCCCCACCTGGACCGGATTGCTGTGGACACTTTCTTGGCCTCACCTGGAACTAGTGACTCTGATCCTATAGGCTCGTCTCCTAGATCTGGTGACTCTGGTCCTCACCTGGGAGTTATTCGTACCTGGTGACTCTGTTCCAAACCTGAGCCTCACTTGGACATGATGACTCTGGAACCACTCTGGGTCTCACCCTGACCTGGTGACTCTGGTCCCCATCTGGATGTCACCTGGACCAGGTGATACTGGTACTCCTCTAGGCCTCAACCAGATCTGGTGACTCTGGTCCTCAACTGGGCCTCACCTGGACCTAGTGAATATGCTCCATCTGGGCCTCATTTGGACCTGGTAACTCTGGTCACTACCTCGGCATCATCGGGTCATGGTTCCACTGCATGGCCTGCAGGTTGCACTCACCTGGACCTGGTAACTCTGGTCCCTACCTGGGCATCATCCGGACGTGGTTCCTCTGCATGGCCTGCAGGTTGGCCTCACCTGGACCTGGTGAGTGGGGTTGCCACCTGGGCCTCACCCATACCTTGTGACTCAGTTCCCCGCGTGGGGCTCTTGGACCTGGTGAATCTGATCCTTTCCTGGTCCTCTCCTAGACCAGGGGACTCTGGTCACTACCTGGGCCTCCCCTGGACCTGGGGAATCTGGTCCCTATGTGAGACTCACCCAGTCCTGGTGACTTTCTTCCCCACCTGGACCTGATTGCTGTGGACTCCTTCTTGGCCTCACCTAGAACTGGTGACTCTGATCCTATCTGCGCGTCACCCAGACCTGGTGACTCTGGTCCTCACCTGGGCATCGTTGGTACCTGCTGACTCTGTTGCACACCTGAGCCTCACCTGGACATGATGACTCTGGAACTCTCTGGGCCTCACCCTGACCTGGTGACTCTGGTCCCCATCTGGATGTCACCTGGACCAGGTAATTCTGGTACCCCTCTAGGCCTCAACCAAATCTGGTGACTCTGGTCCTCAACTGGGCCTCACCTGGACCTAGTGAATATGCACCATCTGGGCCTAATTTGGACTTGGTGACTCTGGTCCCTACCTGTGCATTATCGGGACATGGTTCCACTGCATGCCTGCAGGTTGGCCTCACTTGGACCTGGTAAGTCTGGTCCCTACCTCGTCATCATCGGGACATGGTTCCTCTGAATGGCCTGCAGGTTGGCCTCACCTGGACCTGGTCAGTGGGCTTGCCACCTGGGCCTCACCCATGCCTGCTGACACAGGTCTCCACGTGGGCCTCACTTGGACCTGGTGAATCTAGTCCTTGCCTGGTCCTCACCCGGAACTGGTAACTCTGGTCACCACCTGGGCATCACCTGGACCTGGTGAATCTGGTCCCCATCTGGTCCTCATTCAGTCCTGGTGACTTTGTTCCCCACCTGGACCTGATTGCTGTGGACTACTTCTTGGACTGACCTGCAACTGGTGACTCTGATCCTAACTGGGCCCCACCCAGATCTGGTGACTCTGGTTCTCACCTGTGGACCATTATGATCTGGATGTTCTGTTCCACACCTGAGCCTCATCTGAACATGAGGACTCTGGATCCTATCTGTGCCTCACCCAGATCTGCTGACTCTGGTCCTCACCTGTGGACCATTATGACCGGGATACTCTGTTCCACACCTGAGCCTCACCTGGACCTGATGACTCTTAATCCTCTCTGGGCCTCAGCCTGACATGGTGACTCTGGTCCGCATCTGGATGTCACCTAGACCAGGTGAATCTGGTACCCCTCTAGGCCTCAACTAGACCTGGGGACACTGGTCCCCAACTGGGCCTCAGCGGGACCTAGTAAACATGCTCCCCACCTGTGCCTCATCTGGACCTGGTGACTCTGGTTCTACCTGGGCATCATCGGGACATGGTTACTCTATTCCCCACTGGGACTGACCTGATCCTGGTAACTCTGGTCCTGACTTTGGCCTATTCTGAACCAGGTGACTCTGACTCGACCTGGGTCTCACGTGTAACTGGTGACTCTGACCTAAGCATGGCCTCACCTGACCTGGTTACTGTGGTTCCCATCGGGACCTCACCTGGCCCTCATGTCTCTGGTCCGACCTGGGCCTCACCAGGACCTGGTGTCTCTGGTACCAACCTGGGTAGCATCAGGATATGTTTACACTCTTCACTAACAGTGACCCAGCCGGACCTATTAACTCTGATCTTCACCTGGGCCACACCTGGACATGGTGATTCTGGTCTATACCTGAGACTTCCCTGGATCTGGTGACTGTGGTCCCCACCTGGGCTTCACCTTGACTTGGGGACTCCGGTACCCATCTGGGCCTCACCTGGCCCTGTTGACCATGGTCCTCAACTGGGCAAAATTGGTACCCGGTGACTGTGTTCCACAACTGGACCTCACCTGGACCAGGTGACTCTGGTCCCCCTCTGGGTCTCACCGTGCCCTAGTGACTGTGAACCCCACTTTGGCCTGACTTGGACCTGCTGACCCTGGTTGCCACCGGCGCCTGACCTCGAACTGTTGACTCTGGTTCTTGCAAGGTCCTCCCCTGGACCTTGTGATCCTGGTCCCCACCTGGGTCTCACCTGGACCTGGTGACTCTCGTTCCCACCTGAAATACACCTGGACCTGGTGACTGTGGTTTTCTTGTAGACTCACATTTAATGGTGACTCCGGTCCCCACTAGAGCCTCACCTGGATCTGGTGACTCTGGCCTGCAGGTTGGCCTCACCTAGACCTGGTGAGTGCGGTTGCCACCTGGGCCTAACCCGTACCTGGTGACTCAGGTCCCCACGTGGGCCTCTTGGACCTGGTGAATCTGGTCCTTATCTGGTCCTCTCCCAGACCCGGGGACTCTGGTCACCACCTGGTTCTCACCTGGACCTGGTGAATCTGGTCCCCATCTGGGCCTCACCCAGTCCTGGTGACTTTGTTCCCCACCTGGACCTGATTGCTGTGGACACTTTCTTGACCTCACCTGGAATTGGTGACTCTGAACCTATCTGCCCGTCACCCAGATCTGGTGACTCTGGTCCTCACTTGGGCATCATTGGTACCTGGTGACTCTGTTCCTCACCTGAGCCTCACCTGGACATGATGCCTCTGGAACCTCTCTGGGCCTCTTCGTGACCTGTTGACTCTGGTCCCCATGTGGATGTTACCTGGACCAGGTGATTCTGGTACCCCTCTAGGAATCAAGCAGATCTGGTGCCTCTGGTACTGAACTGGGCCTCACATGGACCTAGTGAATTTGCTCCTTCTGGGCCTCATTTGGACCTGGTGACTCTGGTCCCTACCTGGGCATCATCGGGACATGGTTCCCCTGCATGGCCTGCAGGTTGGCCTCACCTGGACCTGGTAACTCTGATGTCTACCTGGGCATCATCGAGACATGGTTCCTCTGCTTGGCCTGCAGGTTGACCTGACCTGGACCTGGTAAGTGGGGTGGCAACCTGGGCCTCATATATGCAATGTGACACAGGTCCCCACGTGGGTCTCACTTGGCCCTGATAAATCTCGTCCTTACCTGGTGCTCACCCGGAACTGGTATTTCTGGTAACCACCTGGGAATCACATGGACCTGGTGAATCAGGTCCCCATCTGGGCCTCACCCAGTCCTGGTGACTTTGTTCCCCACCTGGACCTGATTGCTGTGGACTCTTTCTTGACCTCACCTGAAACTGGTGACTCTGATCCTATCTGCGCGTCACACAGCCCTGGTGACTCTGGTCCTCACCTGGGCATCATTGGTACATGGTGAGTCTATTCAACACCTTAGCCTCACCTGGACATGATGACTCTGGAACCTCTCTGGGCCTCACCCTGACCTGGTGACTCTGGTCCCCATCTGGATGTCACCTAGACCAGGTGAATCTGGTACCCCTCTAGGCCTCAACTAGACTGGGGGAATCTGGTCCTCAACTGGGCCTCACCGGGACCTAGTGAATATACTCCCCACCTGCGTCTCATCTGGACGTGGTGACTCGGGTTCTACCTGGGCTTCATCGGGACATGGTTATTCTATTCCCCACTGGGACTGACCTGATCCTGGTAACTCTGGTCCTGACTTTGGCGTCTTCTCTACTTGGTGACTCTGGCTCCACCTGGGCCTCACCTGTAACTGGTGACTCTGATCCTAAGCATGGCCTCACCTGACCTGGTGACTGTGGTTCCCATCGGGACCTCACCTGGACCTCATGTCTCTGGTCCCACCTAGGCCTCACCAGGACCTGGTGTCTCTGGTACCCACATGGGTAGCATCAGGATATGGTTACACTGTTCACTATCAGTGACACAGCCAGACCTATTAACTCTGGTCTTCACCTGGGCCACACCTGGACATGGTGGCACTGGTTCCCTCTTGGGTCTCACGTGGACATGGTGATTCGGATCCCTGCCTGGTCCTCACCTGTAACTGGTGATTCTCGTTCCCACGTGGACATCATGTGGATCTGGTGGCTGCAGTGTTTCTAGCTTCTCATGTACCTCGTGAGTCTGGTCCCCACCAGGGCCTCACTGGGACCTGTTGAGAGTGGTTGCCACCTGCACCTCACCTGGACCTGGTGATTCTGGTCTGCACCTGAGACTACCCTGGATCTGGTGACTGTTGTCCCCACATGGGCTTCACTTGGATTTCGGGCTCTGGTTCCCATCTGGGCCTCACCTGGCCCTGTTGACCGTGGTCCTCAACTGGGCAAAATTGGGACCCGATGACTGTGATCCACAATTGGACCTCACCTGGACCAGGTGACTCTGGTCCCCCTCTGGGTGTCACCGTGCCCTAGTGACTGTGAACCCCACTTTGGCCTGACTTAGACCTCCTGACTATGGTTGCCACCTGCGCTTGACCTCGAACTGTTGACTCTGGTTCTTTCAAAGGCCTCCCCTGGACATGGTGATCCTGGTGCCCACATGGGCCTGAAGTGGACCTGGTGACTCTTGTCACCACCGGGAACTCACTTGGACATGCTTATTATGTTCCACACCTGGGCCTCAAGTAGACCTGTGGACCATGGTCCCCAAGCCGGCCTCACATGGACCTGTTGCCTCTGATCCCCACCGGGGCTTCACGTGTACCTGGTAACTCTGGTCCTCATCTGGGCTTCACCTGGATCTGGTGACTCTGGTCCCCACCTGGACTTCACCTGGATCTGGGGACTCTGGTCCACACCTGGACCTGACCTGCATCTGGTGACTCCGGTCCTCAGTTTGGCCTCACCTGGATCTGGCATCCTTCGTCCCCACTTTGACCTAACTCAGAACTGCTGAATCTTGCCCCACCTCGGCCGCAACCAGACCTGGTGACTCTTGTCCCCAGCTATGCCTCAATTCGACCTGATGAATCTGGTCCTCACGTGGGCCTCACATGGACCTGGGACTCAGCTAGATAGAGTGGTTCTGGTTCGTACAAGGGGCTCACCTTATACAGCTGACTGTGGTCTTATTCTATGCCTCACCTGGTCCTAGTGATTCTGTTCCCATCTGGGCCTGCATGGCGCTAGTGACTCTGGTCCTCACCCAGGAATCATTAGGACCTGGATACTCTATTCCACACCTGTGCCTCACATTGACCATGGACCTCTCGTCCCATTTTGGGACTCAAACTGAACTAGTTACTGGTTCCCTTTTGGGCCTCACCCTTACCTGGTGACTCTGGTCACCCGTTTGGCTTCACTTGGGCCTGGTGAATCTGGTCCTTAGCTGGTCTCACCTGGATCTGGTGAATGGTCTCCACCTGGGCCTCACCTGGACTTGGTGAATCCTGTTGACACATGCGCATCACCTGGACCTTGTGACTGTGGTCCCACCTGGATCTCACCTGGATCTTGTGGCTCTGGTTCCCATATGGGGCTCTCCTGGACCTGGTTCCTGTGGTCTCCATCTGGCCTCACCTGGAACACAATGACTCTGATCCATATTTGGGCCTCTCCTGCACCTGTTGACTCTGGTCCTTACATGGGCATCATTGGGACCTCGATACTCTCTTATATACCTGGGCCTCACCTGGACCTGGTGACTTTGGTCCCACCCGGGCCACTACGGGATGAGGTGACTGGTTCCCACAGGGACCTCACCTGGACTTGGTGACTCAGGTCCTCATATGGGCATCATGGTACCTGGTTTCTCAGTTCCACATCGGGGCCTCACCTGTACCTAGTGATTCTCGTCCCCCTCTGGGCCTCACCCTGACGTGGTGACTCTGGTCCCCACCTGGATATCACCAGAACCTGGTGACTCTGGTCCCCCTCTGGGACTCACCCGGAGTTGGGGACACTGGTCCTCAACTGGGCCTCAATAGGACCTGGTGAATCTACTCCTCACTTAGGCATCGTCTGGACCTTGTGACTCTTTTCCCACCTGGCATCAATGGGACATTGTTACTCTGTTCCCCAACTGGGCCTCACCTGGACATGATAACTTTGCTCCATTCTTTGTCCTCAACTGGTCCTGATTACTCTGGTCCCCCCACCTAGGCCTCAATCTGGACCTGGTGACTGTGGTCCCCACCTGGGTCTCACCTGGACCTGGTGACTCTCGTTCCCACATGAAATACACCTGGACCTGGTGACTGTGGTGATCTTGTATACTCACATGTACCTGGTGACTCCAGTTCCCACTAGGGCCTCACCTAGATCTGGTGAATCTGGCCCGCCGGTTGGCCTCACCTAGACCTGGTGAGTGGGGTTGCCACCTAGGCCTCACACATAGCTGGTGACTCAGTTCCCCACGTGGGCCTCTTGGACCTGGTGAATCTGACCTTACCTGGTCCTTTCCCACACCCGGGGACTCTATACCCATCTGGGCCTCACCTGGACCTGGTGAATCTGGTCCCCATCTGGGTCTCACCCAGGTCTGGTGACTTTGATCCCCACCTGGACCTGATTGCTGTGAACTCTTTCTTGGCCTCACCTGCAACTGGTGACTCTGATCCTATCTACGCCTCACCCAGATCTGGTGACTCTGGTCCTCACTTGGGCATCATTCGTACCTGGTGTCTCTCTTCCACACCTGAGCCTCACCTGGACCCGATGACTCTGGGACCACTCTGGGCCTCCCGCTGACCTGGTGACTCTCGTCCCCATCTGGATATCACCTGGACCAGGTGATTCTGGTACCCTTCTAAGACTCAAGCAGATATGGTGAAACTGGTCCTCAACTGGGCCTCACCTGGACCTAGTGAATATGCTCCATCTGGGCCTTATTTGGACCTGGTGAATCTGGTCCCTACCTGGGCATCATCGGGACATGGTTCCACTGCATGCCCTGCGTATTGGCCTCAAATGACCTGGTAAATCTGGTCCCTACCTGAGCATCACCGGGACATGGTTCCTCTGCATGGCCTGCAGGTTGGCCTCACCTGGACCTGGTGAGCGGGGTTGCCACCTGGGCCTCCCCCATACCTTGTGACTAGGGCCCCACGTGGGCCTCCCTTTGACCTGGTGAATCTGGTCCTTACCTGGTCCTCACTCGGAACTAGTAAGTCTGGTCACAACATGGGAATCATCTGTACCTGGTGAATCTGGTCCCCATTGGGCCTCACCCAGTCCTGGTGACTTTGATCACCACCTGGAACTGATTGCTGTGGACTCCTTTTGGGCCTCACCTGGAACGGGTGACTCTGATCCTAACTGGGACTCACCCAGATCTGGTGACTCTGGTCCTCACCTGTGGACCATTATGACCTGGATACTCTTTTCCACACCTGAGACTCACCTGGACATGATGATGCTGGATCCCCTCTGGGCCTCAGCCTGACATGGTGACTCTGGTCCCCATCTGGATATCACCAGAATCGGGTGACTCTGTTCCCCCTCTGGGACTCACCCGGAGCTGGGACACTGGTCCTCAGCTGGGCACAACTGGACCTGGTGAATCTACTCCTCACTTAGGTCTCGTCTGGACCTTGTGACTCTTTTCCCACCTGGCATCAATGGGACATGGTTACTCTGTTCCCTCTGGGCCTCACCTGGACATGATAACTTTGCTCCACACTTTGGCCTCAACTGGTCTCGATGACTCTGATCCCCCCACCTAGGCCTCAAACTGAACCTGGTGACTGTGGTCCCCACCTGGGTCACACCTGTACCTGGTGACTGTGGTCCCCACTGGGTCTCACCTGGACCTGGTGGTCTCGTTCCTACATGAACCACGCCTGGCCCTAGTGACTGTGGTGTTATTGTAGACTCACATTTACCTGGTGACTCCAGTCCCCACTAGGGCCTCACCTGGATCTGGTGACTCTGGCCTGTAGGTTGTCCTCAAATGGACCTGGTGAGTGGGGTTGCCACCTGGGCCTCACCCATACCTGGTGCCTCAGGTCCCCACTTGGGCCTCTTGGACCTGGTGAATCTGGTAATTCTGGTCACCACCTGGGAATCCCCTGGACCTGGAGAATCTGTTCGCCATCTGGGCCTCACACAGTCCTGGTGACTTTGCTCCCCACCTGGACCTGATTGCTGTGGACTCCTTTTGGGCCTCACCTGGAACTGGTGAGTCTGATCCTAACTGGGCCTCACGCAGATCTGTTGACTCTGGTCCTCACCTGTGGACCACTATGACCTGGATACTCTGTTCCACACCTGAGCCTCACCTGGACATGATGACTCTGGATCCTCTCTGGGCCTCACTCTGACATGGTGACTCTGGTCCCCATCTGGATGTCACCTAGACCATTTGAATCTGGGACCCCTGTCGGCCTCAACCAGACCTGGTGACTCTGGTCCTCAACTGGGCCTCACCTGGACATAGTGAACATGCTCCCCACCTGCGCCTCATCTGGACGTGGTTACTCGGGTTCTACCTGGGCATCATTGGGACATGGTTACTCTATTCCCCAATGGGAATGACCTGTTCCTAGTAACTCTGGTCCTGTCTTTGGCCTCTTCTGTACCAGGTTACTCTGGCTCCACCTGGGCCTCACCTGTAACTGGTAACTCTGATCCTAAGCATGGCCTCACCTGACCTGCTGACTGTGGTTCCCATCGGGATCTTACCTGGACCTCATGTCTCTGGTCCCACCTGGGCCTCACAATGACCTGGTGTCTCCGGTACCCAACTGGGTAGCATCAGGATATGGTTACACTTTTCACTAACAGTGACCCAGCCGGACCTATTATCTCTGGTCTTCACCTGGGCCACATCTGGACCTGGTGACACTGGATCCCACCTGGGTCTCAACTTGACATGGTGAGTCTGATCCCCACCTGGTCCTCACGTGTAACTGCTGATTCTCCGGCCCACATGGACATCATGTGGACCTGGTGGCTGCAGTGTTTCTAGCTTCTCATGTACCTTGTGACTCTGGTCCCCGCCAGGGAGTCACTTGGTCCTGGGGAATGTGGTTGCCACCTGCACCTCACTTGGACCTGGTGATTATGGTCTGCACCTGAGACTACCCTGGATCTGCTGACTGTGGTCCCCACCTGGGCTTCACCTGGATATTTGGACTCCGGTCCCCATCTGGGCCTCACCTGGCCCTGTTGACCATGGTACTCAACTGGGCAAAATTGGGACCCGGTGACTGTGTTCCACAACTGGACCTCACCTGGACCAGGTGACTCTGGTCCCCCTCTGGGTCGCACCGTGCCCTAGTGACTGTGAATGCCACTTTGGCCTGACCTGGACCTGCTGACCCTGGATGCCAACTGCGCCTGACCTCGAACTGTTGACTCTGGTTCTTTCAAGGGCCTCCACTGGAACTGGTGATCCTGGTCCCCACCTGGGCCTCAACTGGACGTGGTGGCTCTTGTCACCACCTGGGACTCAACGGTACCTGGTTACTGTGTTCCACACCTGGGCCTCAAGTAGACCTGTTGACCATGTTCCCCACGACGGCCTCACATGGATCTGTTGCCTCTGATCCCCACCGGGACCTCACGTGTACCTGGGAACTCTGGTCCTCACCTGGGCCTCATCTGGACCTAGTGACTCTGGTCCCCACCTGGACTTCACCTGGATATCGTGACTCTGGTCCCCACCTGGACCTCTCCTGGACCTGGTGACTCTCTTTCCAACATGGTCCTCACCTGGATCTTGTGACTCTGGTCCTCAGTTTGGCCTCACCTGGACCTGGTGTCTCTCGTCCACACTTTGACCTAACTCAGAACTGCTGAATCTTGCCCCACCTAGGCAGCACCCATACCTGGTGAGTCTTGTCCCCAGCTATGCCTCAATTCGACCTGATGAATCTGGTCCTCACGTGGGCCTCACATGGACCTGGGATTCAGCTAGATAGAGTGGCTCTGGTTCGCACAAGGGGCTCACCTGATACAGCTGACTGTGGTCTTATTCTATGCCTCACCTGGTCCTAGTGATTCTGTTCCCATCTGGGCCTGCATGGCGCTAGTGACTCTGGTCCTCACCCAGGAATCATTAGGACCTGGATACTCTATTCCACACCTGTGTCTCACATTGACCATGGACCTCTCGTCCCATTCTGGGACTCATACTAAACTAGTTACTGGTTCCCTTTGGGCCTCACCCTTACCTGGAGACTCTGGTCACCCGTTTGGGTTCACTTGGGCCTGGTGAATCTGGTCCTTAGCTGGTCTCACCTGGATCTGGTGAATGGTCTCTACCTGGGCCTCACCTGGACTTGGTGAATCCTGTTGCCACCTGCACCTCACCTGGACCTTGTGACTGTGGTCCCACCTGGATCTCACCTGGATCTTGTGGCTCTGGTTCCCATATGGGGCTCTCCTGGACCTGGTTCCTGTGGTCTCTATCTGGCCTCACCTGGAACACAATGACTCTGATACATATTTGGGCCTCTCCTGCACCTGTTGACTCTGGTCCTTACATGGGAATCATTGGGACCTCGATACTCTCTTATATACCTGGGCCTCACCTGGACCTGGTGACTTTGGTCCCACCGGGGCCTCTACTGGATGAGGTGACTGGTTCCCACAGGGACCTCACCTGGACCTGGTGACTCAGGTCCTCATATGGGCATCATGGTACCTGGTTTCTCAGTTCCACATCGGGACTTCACCTGTACCTAGTGATTCTCGTCCCCCTCTGGGCCTCACCCTGACGTGGTGACTCTGGTCCCCACCTGGATATCACCAGAACCTGGTGACTCTGGTCCCCCTCTGGGACTCACCCGGAGATGGGGACACTGGTCCTCAACTGGGCCTCAATAGGACCTGGTTAATCTACTCCTCACTTAGGCATAGTCTGGACCTTGTGACTCTTTTCCCACCTGTCATCAATGGGACATTGTTACTCTGTTCGCCACCTGGGCCTCACCTGGACATGATAACTTTGCTCCACACTTTGGCCTCAACTGGTCTCAATGACTCTGATCCCCCACCTAGGCCTCAAACTGAACCTGGTGACTGTGGTCCCCACCTGGGTCACACCTGGACCTGGTGACTGTGGTCTCCACCTGGGTCTCACCTGGACCTGGTGGTCTCGTTCCTACATGAACCACGCCTGGACCTGGTGACTCTGGCGTTCTTGTAGACTCACTTTTACCTGGTGAATCCGGTCCCCACTAGGGACTCACGTGGATCTGGTGACTCTGGTCTGCAGGTTTGTCTCACCAGGACCTGGTGAGTGGGGTTGCCACCTGGGCCTCACCCAGTCCTGGTGACTTTGTTCCCCACCTGGACCTGATTGCTGTGCCCTTTCTTGGCCTCATCTGGACTAGTGAGTCTGATCCTATCTGTGCGTCACCCAGACCGGGTGACTCTTGTCCTCACCTGGGCATCATTGGTACCTGGTGACTCTGTACCACACCTGAGCCTCACCTGGAAATGTTGACTCTGGAACAGCTCTGGGCCTCACCCTGACCTAGTGACTCTGGTCCCCATCTGGATGTCACATGGACAAGGTGATTCGGGTACCCCCTAGGCCTCAAACAGATCTGGTGACTCTGGTCTTCAAAGGGGACTCACCTGTACCTAGTGAATATGCTCCATCTGGGCCTCATTTGGACCTGGTGACTCTGGTCCATACCTGGGCATCATCGGGATATGATTCCACTGCATGGCCTGCAGGTTGGCCTCATCTGGACCTGGTAATTCTGTCTCTACCTGGGCATCATCTGGATATGTTTCCTCTGCATGGCACGCAGGTTGGCCTCACCTGGACCTGGTAACTCTTCTCCCTACCTGGGCATCATCGGGATATGGTTCCACTGCATGGCCTGCAGGTTGACCTCACCTGGACCTGGTGAGTGTTTTTGCCACCTGGGCCTCACCCATACCTGGTGACTGAGGTCCCCACGTGGGCCTCTTGGACCTGGTGAATCTGGTCCTTACCTGGTCCTCACCCGGAACTGGTAAGTCTGGTCACCACCTGGATATCACCTGGACCTTGTGTATCTGGTCCCCATCTAGGCCTCACCCAGTCCTGGTGACTTTGTTCCCCACATGGACCTGATTTCTGTGGACTCCTTCTTGGCCTCACCTGGAACTGGTGACTCTGGTCCCCACCTGGACCTCTCCCGGACCTGGTGACTTTCTTTCAAACATGGACCTCACACGGATCTGGTGACTCTGGTACTCGGTTTGGCCTCACCTGGATTTGGCGTCTCTCGTCCCCACTTTGACCTAACTCAGAACTGCTGAATCTAGCCCAACTTAGGCTGCAGCCCGACCTGGTGACTCTTGTCCCCAGCTATGCCTCAATTCGACCTAATGAATCTGGTCCTCACAGGAGCCTCACCTGGACCTGGGACTCAGCTGGATAGAGTGGCTCTGGTCCCGCAAGGGGCTCAGCTGATACTGCTGACTGTGGTCTTATTGTATGCCTCACCAGGACCTAGTGATTCTGTTCCCCATCTGGGCCTGCATGGCCCCAGTGACTCTGGTCCTCACCCAGGCTTCATTGGGTGATGGACCCAATGATCCTCACCCTGGACATTCTATTCCACACCTGGGCCTCACCTTGACCAGGGACCTCTGGTCCTATTCTGGGCCTCAAACTAAACTGGTTACTCTGGTTCCCCCGCTGGGGCTCACCCTTATCTGGTGACTCTGGTCACCCTTTGGGCTTCACTTCGGCCTGGTGAATCTGGTCCTTAGCTGGTCCGCGCCTGGATGTGGTGACTGGTCGCCACCTGGGCCTCACCTGGACTTGGTGAATCCTGTTGCCACCTGCGCCTCACCTGGACCTTGTGACTGTGGTCCCACCTGGACCTCACCTGGATCTCGTGGCTCTGGTTCCTATATGGGGCTCTCCTGGACCTGGTTCCTGTGGTCTCCAACTGGCCTCACTTGGAACACAATGACTCTGAACAATATTTGGGCCTCTCCTGTACCTGTTGACTCTGGTCCTTACTTGGGCATCATTGGGAGCTGGATACTCTGTTATATATCTGGGCCTCACCTGGACCGGTGACTGTGGTCCCACCTGAGCCTCACCTGGACGAGGTGACTGGTTCCCACAGGGACCTCACCTGGACCTGGTGACTCAGGTCCTCATATGGGCATCATGGGACTGGTTTCTCAGTTCCACATCGGGGCCTCACCTGGACCTAGTGATTCTCGTCCCGCTCTGGGCCTCACCCTGACGTGGTGACTCTGGTCCCGACCTGGATATCACCAGAACCAGTGACTCTGGTCCCCTCTGGGACTCACCCGGAGCTGGAGACAGTGGTCCTAATCTGGGCCTCAACAGGACCTCGTGAATCTACTCCTCAGTTAGGCCACGTCTGGACCTTGTGACTCTTTTCCCACCTGGCATCAATGGGACATGGTTACCCTGTTCCCCACCTGGGCCTCACCTGGACATGATAACTTTGCTCCGCACTTTGTTCTCAACTGGTCCTGATGACTCTTGTCCCCCCACCTAGGCCTCAATCTGGACTTGGTGACTATGGTCCCCACCTGGGTCTCACCTGGACCTGGTGACTCTCGTTCCCACATGAACCACACCAGGACCTGGTGACTGTGGTGTTCTTGTAGACTCACATTTACTTGGTGACTCCGGTCCCACTAAGGACTCACCTGGATCTGGAGACTCTGGCCTGCTGGTTGGCCTCACCTGGACCTGGTGAGTGGGGTTGCCACCTGGGCCTCACCCATACCTGGTGACTCAGGTCCCCACATGGGCCTCTTGAACCTGGTGAATCTGGTCCTTACCTGGTCCTTCCCGGACCCGGGTACTCTGGTCACCACCTGGGACTCACCTGGACCTGGTGAATCTGGTCCCCATCTGGGTCTCACCCAGTCCTGGTGATTTGTTTCCCACCTGGACCTGATTGATGTGGACTCTTTCTTGGCCTCACCTGGAAGTAGTGACTCTGATTCTATCTGCGCATCACGCAGACCTGTTGACTCTGTTCCTCACCTGGGCATCTTTAGTACCTGGTGACTCTGTTCCTCACCTGAGCCTCACCTGGACATGATGACTCTGGAAAGTCTCTGAGTCTCACCCTGACCTGGTGCCTCTGGTCCCCATCTGGATGTCACCAGGACCAGGTGATTCTGGTACCCCTCTAGGCCTCAACCAGATCTGGAGACTCTGGTCGTCAACTGGGCCTCACCTGGACCTAGTGAATATGCTCCATCTGGGCCTCATTTGGACCTGGTGACTCTGGTTCTACCTGGGCATCATCAGGACATGGTTCCACTGCATGGCCTGCAGGTTGGCCTCACCTGGATCTGGTAACTCTGGTCCCAACCAGGGAATCATCGTGACATGTTTCCTCTGCATGGCCTGCATGTTGGCCTCACCTGGACCTGAGGAGTTGTGTTGCCACCTGGGCCTCACCCATACCTGGTGACACAGGTCCCACGTGGGCCTCACGTGGACCTGTTGAATCTTGTCCTTACCTGGTCCTCACCCGGAACTGGTAAGACTGGTCACCACCTGGAAGTCACCTGGACCTGCTGAATCTGGTCCCCATCTGGGCCTCACCCAGTCCTGGTGAATTTGTTGCCCACCTGGCCCTGATTGCTGTGGACTCCTTCTTGGCCTCACCTGGAACTTGTGACTCTGATCCTAACTGGGCCTCACCCAGATCTGGTGACTCTGGTCCTAACCTGAGGACCATTATGATCTGGATACTCGGTTCCACACCTGAGCCTCACCTGGACATGATGACTCTTAATCCCCTCTGGGCCTCACCCTGACATTGTGACTCTGGTCCCCATCTGGACATCACCTAGACCAGGTGAATCTGGTACCCCTCTAGGCCTCAACTAGACCTGGCGACTCTGGTCCTCAACTGGGCCTCACCGGGACCTAGTGAACATGCTCCACACTTCGCCTCATCTGGACGTGGTGACTCTGGTTCTACCTGGGCATCATCGGGACATGGTTACTCTATTCCCCACTGGGACTGACCTGATCCTGGTAACTCTCGTCCTGACTTTGGCCTCGTCTGTACCAGGTGACTCTGGCACCACCTGGGCCTCACTTTTATCTGGTGACACTGATTCTAAGCATGACCTCACCTGACCTGTGACTGTTGTTCCCACAAGGACCTCACCTGGACCTCATGTCTCTGGTCCCACCTGGGCCTCACCGAGACCTGGTGTCTCTGGTACCCACCTGGGTAGCATCAGGATATGGTTACCCTGTTCACTATCATTGACCAAGCCGGACCTATTAACTCTGGTCTTCACATGGGCCACACCTGGACATGGTGACACTGGTTCCCACCTGGGACTCACCTGGGCATGGTGAGTCGGATCCCCACATGGTCCTCACCTCTAACTGGTGATTCTCGTTCCCACATGGACATCATGTGGACCTGGTGGCTGCAGTGTTTCTAGCTTCTCATGTCCCTCGTAACTGTGATCCCCACCAGGGCCTCACCGGGTCCTGTTGAGTTTGGTTTCACCTGCACCTCACCTGGACCTGGTGATTCTGGTCTGCACCTGAGACTTCCCTGGATCAGGTGACTGTGGTCCCCACCTGGGATTCACCTGGATTTCGGGACTCCGGTCCCCATCTGGGCCTCACCTGGCCCTGTTGACCATGGTCCTCAACTGGGTAAATTGGGACCCGGTGACTTTGTTCCACAACTGGACCTCACCTGACCAGGTGACTCTGGTCCCCCTCTGGGTCTCACCGTGTCCTAGTGACTGTGAACCCCACTTTGGCCTGACTAGGACCTGCTGACCCTGGTTGCCACCTGCGCCTGACCTCGAACTGTTGACTCAGGTTCTTTCAAGGGCCTTTCCTGTACCTGGTGATTCTGGTCCTCACCTCGGCCTCACCTGGACTGGTGACACTTGTCACCACCGGGGACTCACCTGGACCTGCTTACTGTGTTCCACACCTTGCCTTCCAGTAGACCTGTTTACCATGGTCCCCAAGACGGCCTCACATGGACATGATGACTCTGGAACCTCTCTGGGCCTCACCCTGACCTGGTGACTCTGGTCTCCATCTGGATGTCACCTGTACCAGGTGATACTGGTACCCCTCTGGGCCTCAACCAGATCTGGTGTCTCTGGTCCTCAACTGGCCCTCAACGGGACCTAGTGAATATGCTCCATCTGGGCCTCATTTGGACCTGGTGACTTTGATACCTCCCTGGGCATCATCGGGACATGGTTACACTGCATGGCCTACAGGTTGGACTCACCAAGACCTGGTAACTCTGGTCCCTGCATGGGCATCTTCGGGACACGTTTCCTCTGCATGGCCCAAGAGTTGGCCTCACCTGGACCTGGTGATTGGGGTTTCCAACTGAGCCACCTAGTCCGCACCCAGATCTGGTGACTCTTGTCCCCCGCTATGCCTCCCCTGTACCTGGTGCCCCATGCACCCACGTGGGCCTCACTTGGACCTGGTGAATCTGGTCCTTACCTGGTCCTCACCTGGAACTGGTAACTCAGGTCAAAACCTGGAAATCACCTGGACCTGGTGAATCTGGTCCCCATCTGGGCCTCACCCAGTCCTGGTGACTTTGTTCTCCACCTGGACCTGATTGCTGTGGACACCTTCTTGGCCTCACCTGGAAGTGGTGAGTGTGATCCTAACTTGGCCTCACCCAGATCTGGTGACTCTGGTCCTCACCTGTGGACCATTATGATCTGGATACTCCGTTCCACACCTGACACTCACTTGGACATGATGACTCTGGATCCCCTCTGGGCCTCACCCTGACATGGTGACTCTGCTCCCCATCTGGATGTCACCTAGACCAGGTGAATCTGGTACACCTCTAGTCCTCAACTAGACCTGGTGACACTGGTCCGCAACTGGGCCTCACTGGGACCGAGTGAATATGCTCCCCACCTGCGCCTCATCTGGACCTGGTGACTCTGGTTCTACCTGGGCATCATCGGGGCATGCTTACTCTATTCCCCACTGGGACTGACCTGATCCTTGTAACTCTGGTCCTGACTTTGGCCTCTTCTGTACCAGGTGACTCTGGCTCAACATGGGCCTCACCTGTAACTGGTGAGTCTGATCCTAAGCATGGCCTCACCTGACCTGGTGACTGTGGTTCCCATCGGGACCTCTTCTGGACCTCATGTCTCTGGGCCCACCTGGGCCTCACCAGGACCTGGTTTCTGTGGTTCCCACCTGGGTAGCATCAGGATATGGTTACACTGTTCACTAACAGTGACCCAGCCGGACATATTAACTCTGGTCTTCACCTGGGCCACACCTGGACATGGTGACACTGGTTCCCACCTGGGACTCACCTGGACATGGTGAGTCGGATCCCCACCTGGTCCTCACCTGTAACTGGTGATTTTCATTCCCACATGGACATAATGTGGACCTTGTGGCTGCAGTGTTTCTAGCTTCTCATATACCTCGTGACTCTGGTCCCCACCAGGGCCTCACCGGGACCTGGTGAGTGTGGTTGCCACCTGCACCTCACCTGGACCTGGTGATTCTGGTCTACACCTGAGACTACCCTGGATCTGGTGACTGTGGTCCCCACCTGGGCTTCACCTGGATTTGGGGACTCCGGTCTCCATCGGGGCTTCACCTGGCCCTGTTGACCATGGTCTTCAACTGGGCAAAATTGGGACCCGGTGACTGTGTTCCACAACTGGACCTCAACTGGACCAGGTGACTCTGGTCCCCCTCTGGGTCTCACCGTGCCCTAGTGACTGTGAACTCCCTCTATGGCCTGACTTGTACCTGCTGATACTGGTTGCCACCTGCGCCAGACCTAAACTGTAGACTCTGGTTTTTCAAAGGCCTCCCCTCGACCTGGTCATCCTGGTCCCCACCTGGGTCTCATTTGGACGTGGTGACACTTGTCACCATCGGGGACTCTCCTGGACCTGCTTACTGTGTTCCACACCTGGGCCTCAAGTAGACCTGATGACCATGTTCCCCAGGACGGCCTCACATGGACCTGTTGCCACTGCTCCCCACCGGGGCCTCACTTGTACCTGGTATCTCTGGTCCCCACCTTGACCTCATCTGGACATAGTGACTCTGGTCCCCACCTGGGCTTCACCTGGATCTGGTGACTCTGGTCCCCACCTGGACCTCTCCTGGACCTGGTGACTCTCTTTGAACATGGACCTCACCTGGATTTGGTGACGCTGGTCCCCACCTGGACCTCACCTGCATCTGGTGACTCTGGTCCTCAGTTTGGCCTCACCTGGACCTGCTGTCTCTCGTCCTCACTTTGACCTAACTCAGAACTGCTGAATCTTGCCCCACCTAGGCCGCACCCAGACCTGGTGACTCTTGTCCCCAGCTATGCCTCAATTCGACCTGATGAATCTGGTCCTCCCGTGGGCCTCACATGGACCTGGGACTCAGCTGGATAGAGTGGCTCTGGTTCCCACAAGGCGCTCACCTGATACTGGTGACTGTGTTGTTATTCTATGCCTCACCAGGACCTAGTGATTCTGTTCCCCATCTGGGCCTGCGTGGACCTAGTGACTCTGGTTCTCACCCAGGCATCATTGGGACCTGGATACTCTATTCCACACCTGGGCCTCACTTTGACCAGGGACCTCTGGTCCCATTCTGGGCCTCAAACTAAACTGGTTACTCTGGTTCCCCCTCTGGGCCTCACCCTTACCTGGTGATCTGGTCACCCCTTGGGCTTCACTTGGCCCTGGTGAATCTGGTCCTTAGCTGGTCCGCACCTGGATCTGGTGACTGGTCGCCACCTGGGCCTCACCTGGACTAGGTGAACCCTATTGCCACCAGCGCCTCAGCTGGACCTTGTGACTGTGGTCCCACCTGGACATACCTGGATCTGGTGGCTCTGGTTCCCATATGGGGCTCTCCTGGTCCTGGTTCCTGTGGTCTCCATCTGGCCTCACCTGGAACACAATGACTCTGATCCATATTTGGGCCTCTCCTGGACCTGTTGACTCTGGTCCTTACCTGGGCATCATTGGGACCTGGATACTCTCTTATATACCTGGGCCTCACCTGGACCTGATGACTGTGGTCCCACCTGGGCCTCACCTGGATGAGGTCACTGGTTCCCAGAGCGACCTCACATGGACCTGGTGACTCAGGTCCTCAAATGGGCATCATGGGACCTGGTTTCTCAGTTACACATCGGGGCCTCACCTGGACCTAGTGATTCTCGTCCCCCTCTGGGCCTCACCCTGACGTGGTGACTCTGGTCCCCAGCTGGATATCACCAGAACCGGGTGACTCTGGTGCCCCTCTAGGACTCACCCGGTGCTGGGGACACTGGTATTCAACTGGGCCCCAACAGGACCTGGTGAATCTATTCCTCACTTAGGCCTCATCTGGACCTAGTGACTCTTTCCCACCTGGCATCAATGGGACATGGTGACTCTGTTCCCCACCTGGGCCTCACTTGGACATGATAACTTTGATACACACTTTGGCCTCAACTGGTCCTGATGACTATGGTCCCCCCACCTAAGCCACAAATTGCACCTGTTGACTGTGGTCCCCACCTGGGTCTCACCTGGACCTGGTGCCTCTCGTTCCCACATGAACCATACCTGGACCTGGTGATTGTGGTGTTCTTATAGACTAACATTTACCTGTTGACTCCGGACCCCACTAGGGCCTCAAATGTTCTGGTGACTCTGGCCTGCAGGATGGCCTCACCTGTACCTTGTGAGTGGGCCTGCCACCTGTGCCTCACCCATACCTGGTGACACAGGTCCCCACGTGGGCCTCTTGGACCTGTTGAATCTCGTCCTTACCTGGTCCTCTCCCAGACCCGGGGACTCTGGTCACCACCTGGGCCTCACCTGGACCTGGTGAATCTGGTCCCCATCTGGGCCTCACCCAGTCCTGGTGCCTTTGTTCCCCACCTGGACCTGATTGCTGTAGAATCTTTCTTGGCCTCACCTGGAACTGGTGACTCTGATCCTAACTGCGAATCACCCGGACCTGGTGACTCTGGTCCTCACCTGGACATCATTGGTACCTGGTAACTCCGTTCCACGCCTGAGCCTCACCTGGACATGATGACTCTGAAACCTCTCTGGGCCTCACCCTGACCTGGTGACTCTGGTCCCCATCTGGATGTCACCTGGACCAGGTGATTCTGGTACCCCTCTAGGCCTCAAGCAGATCTGGTGACTCTGGTCCTCAACTGGGTCTCACCTTGCCCTAGTGAATATGCTCCATCTGGGCCTCATTTGGACTTGGTGACTCTGGTCTCTACCTGGGCATCGTTGGGACATGTTTCCACTGCATGGCCTGCAGGTTGGCTGCACCTGGACCTGTGAGTTGGATTGCCACCTGGGCCTCACCCAATACTGGTGACACAGGTCCCCACGAGGGCCTCACTTGGACCTGCTGAATGTGGTCCTTACCTGGTCCTCACCCGGAACTGGTAAGTCTGGACATCACTTGGGAATCACCTGGACCTGGTGGATCTGGTCCCGATCTGGGCTTCACCCAGTCCTGATGACTTTGTTCCCCACCTGGACCTGATTGCTGTGGACTCCTTCTTGGCCTCACCTGGAACTGGTGACTCTGATCCCAACTGGGCTTCACCCAGATCTGGTGACTCTGGTCCTCACCTGTGGACCAGTATGACCTGGATACTCTCTTCCACACCTGAGCCTCACCGGGACATGATGACTCTGGATCCCCTCTGGGCCTCACCCTGACATGGTGACTCTGGTCCCCATCTGGATGTCACCTAGACCAGGTGAATCTGGTACCCCTCTAGGCCTCAACTAGACCTGGTGGCTCTGGTCCTCAACTGGGCATTACCGGGACCTAGTGAGCATGCTCCCCACCTGCGCCACATCTGGCCCTTGTGACTCTCTTTCTACCTGGGCATCATCGGGACAGTGTTACTGTATTCCCCACTGGGACTGACCTGATCCTGGTAACTCTGGTCCTGACTTTGGCCTCTTCTGTACCAGGTGACTCTGGTTCCAACGGGGCCTCACTTGTAACTTGTGACTCTGATCTTAAGCATGGCCTCACCAGACCTGATCTCTGTGGTTCCCATTTGGACTTCACCTGGACCTCATGTCTCTGGTCCCACCTGGGCCTCACCAGGACCTGGTGTCTCTGGTACCCACCTGGGTAGCATCAGGATTTGGTTACACTGTTCACTAACAGTGACCCAGCTGGACCTATTATCTCTGGTCTTCACCTTTGCCACACCTATACATGGTGACACTGGTTCTCACCTGGGCCTCACCTGGACATTGTAAGTCGGATCCCCACCTGGTCCTCATGTATAACTGGTGATTCTCGTTCCCACATGGACATCATGTGGACCTGGTGGCTGCATGTTTATAGCTTCTCATGTACCTCGTGATTCTGGTCCCCGGCCTCACCGGGACCTGGTGAGTGTGGTTGCCACCTGCATTTCTCCTGGACCTGGTGATTCTAGTCTGCACCAGAGGCTAGCCTGGATCTGGTGACTGTGGTCCCCACCTGGGCTTCACCTGGAATTGGGGACCCCGGTCCCCATCTGGGCCTCACCTGGCCCTGTTGACCATGGTCCTCAACTGGGCAAAATTGGGACTCGGTGACTGTGTTCCACAACTGGACCTCTCGTGGACAAGGTGACTCTCGTCCCCCTCTGGGTCTCACCGTGCCCTAGTGACTGTGAAACCCACTTTGGCCTGACTTGGACCTGCTGACCCTGGTTGCCACCTGCGCCTGACCTCCAACTGTTGACTCTGGGTCTTTCAAGGTCCTCCCCTGGACCTGGTAATCCTTGTCCCCACCTGGGCCGCACCTGGATGTGGTGACCCGTTAACAACCGGGGACTCACCTGGACCTGCTTATTGTGTTCCACACCTGGGCCTCAAGTGGACCTCTTGACCATGGTCCCCAAGCCGGCCTCACATGGACCTGTTGCCTCTGATCCCCGCCGGGGAATCACGTGTACCTGGTAACTCTGGTCCTCACCTGGGCCTTATCTGGACCTAGTGACTCTGGTCCCCACCTGGGCTTCACCTGGATCTGGTGACTCTGGTCCCCACCTGGACTTCACCTGGATCTGGTGAATCTGGTCCCCACCTGGACCTCTCCTGGACCTGGTGTCTCTCTTTCGAACATGGACCTCACCTGGATCTGGTGACTCTGGTCCTCAGTTTGGCCTCACCTGGACCTGGTGTCACTCGTCCACACTTTGACCTAACTCAGAACTGCTGAATCTTGCCAAACCTAGGACGCACCCAGACTTGGTGACTCTTGTCCCCAGCTATGCCTCAATTCGACCTGATGAATCTGGTCCTCACGTGGGCCTCACATGGACCTGGGACTCAGCTGGGTAGAGTGGCTCTGGTTCCCACAAGAGTCTCACCTGATACTGGTGACTGGGGTCTTTTTCTATGCCTCACCAGGACCTAGTGATTCTGTTCCCCATCTGGGCCTGCATGGCCCTAGTGACTCTGGTCCTCACCCAGGCATCATTGGGACCTGGATACTCTATTCCACACCTGGGCCTCACACTGACAAGGGACCTCTGATCCCATTCGGGGCCTCAAACTAAACTGGTTACTCTGGTTCCCCCTCTGGGCCTCACCCTTAGCTGGTGACTCTGGTCACCCCTTGGGCTTCACTTGGCCCTGGTGAATCTGGTCTTTAGCTGGTCCTCACATGGATCTGGTGACTGGTCGCGACCTGGGTCTCACCTGGACTTGGTGAATCCTGTTGCCACCTGTGCCTCAACTGGACCTTGTGACTGTGGCCCACCTGAACCTCACCTGGATCTCGTGGCTCTGGTTCCCATATGGGGCTCTCCTGGACCTGGGTCCTGCGGTCTCCATCTGGCCTCACCTGGAACACAATGACTCTGATCCATACTTGGGCCTCTCCTGGACCTGTTGGCTCTGGTCCTTACCTGGGCATCATTGGGACCTGGATACTCTCTTACATACCTCGGCCTCAACTGGACCTGGTGACTGTGGTCTCACCTGGGCCACATCTGGACGATGTGACTGGTTCCCACAGGGACCTCACCTGGACCTGGTGACTCAGGTCCTCATATGGGCATCATGGGACCAGGTTTCTCAGTTCCACATCGGGGCCTCACCTGGACCAATGATTCTGGTCCCCCTCTGGGCCTCATCCTGATGGTCCCCCTCTGGTCCCCCTCTTGGCCTCACTCTGATCCCCACCTGGATATCACCAGAACCGGGTGACTCTGGTCCCCCTCTGCGATCAGCCGGAGCTGGGGACACTAGTCCTCAGCTGGGACTCAACAGGACCTGGTGAATCTACTCCTCACTTAGTCCTCGTCTGGACCTTGTGACTCTTTTCCCACCTGGCATCAATGGGACATGGTTACTCTGTTCCCCGCCTGGGCCTCACCTGGACATGATAACTTTGCTCCACATTTGGCCTCAACTGGTCCTGATGACTCTGGTCCCCGCACCTAAGCCTCAATCTGGACCTGGTGACTGTGGTCCCCAACTGGGTCTCACCTGGACTTTGTGACTCTCGTTCCCACATGAAACACACCTGGACCTGGTGACTGTGGTGTTCTTGTAGACTCACATTTACCTGGGGACTCTGGTACCCACTAGGGCCTCACTTGGATCTGGTGACTCTGGTCTGCAGGTTGGCCTCACCTGGACCTGGTGAGTGGGGTTGCCACCTGAGCCTCACCCATAATTGGTGACTCAGGTCCTCACGTGGGCCTCTTCTACCTGGTTAATCTGGTCCTTACCTCGTCCTCTCCTAGACCCGGGGACTCTGGTCATCACCTGGGCATCACCTGGACCTGGTGAATCTGGTCCCCATCTGGGCCTCACCCAGTCCTGGTGACTTTGTTCCCCAACTGGACCTGATTGCTGTGGACTCCTTCTTGGCCTCACCTGGAACTGGTGACTCTGATCCTATCTGCGCGTCACCCAGACCTGGTGAATCTGGTCCTTAACTGGGCATCATTGGTACCTGGTGACTCTGTTCCACACCTGAGCCTCACTTGGACATGATGTCTCTGGAACTTCTCTGGGCCTCACCCTGACCTGGTGACTCTGGTCCCCATCTGGATGTCACCTGGACCAGATGATTCTGGTACCCCTCTAGGCCTCAACCAGATCTGGTGACTCTGATCCTCAAGTGGGCCTCACCTGGACCTAGTGAATATGCTCCATCTGGGCTTCATTTGGACCTGGTGACTCTGGTCCCTACCTGGGCATCATGGAGACATGGTTCCACTGCATGGCCTGCAGGTTGGCCTCACCTGGACCTGGTAACTCTGGTCTCTACCTGGGCATCATCGTGGCATGTTCCACTGCATGGCCTGCAGGTTGGCCTCACCTGGACCTGGTAATTCTAGTCCCTACCTGGGCATCATCGGGACATGGTTCCTCTGCATGGCCTGCAGGTGGGCCTCACCTGACCTGGTGAGTGGCGTCACCTTGGCCTCACACATGCCTGGTGACACAGGTCCCCACGTGGGCCTCACTTGGGCCTGGTGAATCTAGTCCTTACCTGATCCTCAACCGGAACTCCTAACTCGGGTCACCACCTGCTAATCACATGAACCTCGTTAATCTGGTCCCCATCTGGTCCTCATCCAGTCCTGGTGACTTTTTCACCCCACCTGCAACTGATTGTTGTGGACTCCTTCTTGGCCTCACCTGGAACTGGTGACTCTGATCCTAACTGGGCCTCACACAGATCTGGTGACTCTGGTCCTCACCTATGGACCATTATGAACTTGATACTCTGTTCCACACCTGAGCTTCACCTGGACATGATGACTCTGGATCCTCTCTGGGCCTCACCCTGACATGATGACTCTGGTCCCCATCCGGATGTCACCTAAACTAGGTGAATCTGGTATCCCTCTAGGCCTCAACTAGACCTGGTGACTCTGGTCCTGAACTGGGCCTCACGGGGACCTAGTGATCATGCTCCCCACCTGTGCCCCATCTGGACCTGGTGACTCTGGTTCTACCTGGATATCATCGGGACATGGTTACTCTATTGCCCACTCGGACTGACCTTATCCTGGTAACGCTGGTCCGGACTTTGGCCTCTTCTGTACCAAGTGACTCTGGCTCCACCTGGGCCTCACCTGTAACTGGTGACTCTGATCCTAAACATGGCCTCACCTGACCTGGTGACTGTGGTTCCCATCGGGACCTCACCTGGACCTCATGTATCTGGTTCCACCTGGGCCTCACCAGGACCTGGTGTCTCTGGGACCCACCTGGGTAGCATCAGGATATGGTTACACTGTACACTAACAGTGACCCAGCCGGACCTATCAAATCTGGTATTCACCTGGGCCACTCCTGGACATGGTGACACTGGTTCCCCCAGTCTCACCTGGACATGGTGAGTCGGATCCCCACCTGGGCCTCACCTGTAACTGGTGATTCTCGTTCCCACATGGACAACATGTGGACCTGGTGGCTGCAGTGTTTCTAGCTTCTCATGTACCTCGTGACTCTGGTCCCCACCAGGCCCTCACCGGGACCTGGTGAGTGTCTTTGCCACCTGCACCTCACCTGGACCTGGTGATTCTGGACTGCACCTGAGACAAACCTGGAGCTGGTGACTGTGGTCGCCACCTTGGCTTCACCTGGATTGGGGACTCCTGTCCCCATCTGGGCCTCACCTGGCCCTGTTGAACATTGTCCTCAACTGGGCAAAATTGGGACCCAGAGACTGTGTTCCACAACTGGACCTCACCTGGACCAGGTGACTCTGGACCCCTTCTGGGTCTCACTGTGCCCTAGTGAATGTGAACCCCACTTTGGCCTGACTTGGACCTGCTGACCCTGGTTGCCACCTGCGCCTGACCTCGAACTGTTGACTCTGGATCTTTCAAGGGCCTCCCCTGTACCTGGTGTTCCTGGTCCCCACTTGGGCCTCACCTGGACGTGATGACTCTTGTCACCACCGAGGACTCACCTGGACCTGGTTACTGTGTTCCACACCGGGGCCTCAAGTAGACCTGTTGACCATGGTCCCAAGCTGGCCTCGCATGGACCTGTTGCCTCTGATCCCCGCCGGGGAATCTCGTGTACCTGGTAACTCTGGTCCTCACCTGGGCCTCATCTGGACCTAGTGACTCTGTGCCCACCTGGGCTTCACCTGGATCTGGTGACTCTGGTCCCCACCTGGGCTTCACCTGGATCTGGTGACTCTGGTCCCCACCGGGACTTCACCTGGATCTGGGGACTCTGGTCCCCACCTGGGCCTCACCTGGACGTGGTGACTCTTCTCGCCACCGGGGACTCACCTGGACCTGCTTACTGTGTTCCACACCTGGGCCTCAAGTACACCTCTTGACCATAGTCCCCAAGCCCGCCTAACATGGACCTGTTGCCTCTGATTCCCACCGGGGCCTCACGTGTACCTGGTAACTCTGGTCCTCACCTGGGCCTCATCTGCACCTAGAGACTCTGGTCCCCACGTGGACTTGACCTGGATATGGTGACTCTGTTCCCCACCTGGAACTCACCTCGATCTGGTGACTCTGGTTCTCAGTTTGGCCTCACCTGGACCTGGTGTCTCTCGTCCCCACTTTGACCTAACTCAGAACTGCTGAATCTTGCCCCACCTAGGCCGCACCCAGACCTGGTGACTCTTGTCCCTAGCTATGCCTCAATTCGACCTGATGAATCTGGTCCTCACGTGGGCCTCACATGGACCTGGGACTCAGCTGGATAGAGTGGCTCTGGTTCCCAAAAGGCGCTCACCTGATACTGGTGACTGTGGTCTTATTCTATGCCTCACCAGGACCTAGTGATTCTGTTCCCCATCTGGGCCTGCATGGACCTAGTGACTCTGGTCCTCACCCAGGCATCATTGGGACCTGGATACTCTATTCCACACCTGGGACTCACTGGGACCAGCGACCTCTGGTCCCATTCTGGGCCTCAAACTAAACTGGTTACTCTGGTTCCCCCTCTGGGCCTCACCCTTACCTGCTGACTCTGGTCACCCCTTGGGCTTCACTTGGGTCTGGTGAATCTGGTCCTTACCTGGTCCGCAACTGGATGTGGAGACTGGTCGCCACATGGGCCTCACCTGGAATTGGTGAATCCTGTTGCCACCTGCGCCTCACCTGGACCTTGAGACTGTGGTCCCACCTGGACCTCACCTGGATCTGGTAGCTCTGGTTCCCATATGGGCTCTCCTGGACCTGGTTCCTGTGGTCTCCATCTGGCCTCACCTGGAACACAATGACTGTGATCCATATTAGGGCCTCTCATGGACCTGTTGACTCTGGTCCTTACCTGGGCATCATTGGGACCTGGATACTCTCTTATATACCTGGCCTCACCTGGACCTGGTGACTGTGGTCCCACCTGGGCCTCACCTGGACGATGTGACTCGTTCCCACAGGGACCTCACCTGGAACTGCTGACACAGGTCCTCATATGGGCATCATGGGACCTGGTTTCCCAGTTCCACATCGGGTCCTCAAATGGACCTAATGATTCTCGTCCCCCTCTGGGACTCACCCTGACGTGCTGACTCTGGTCCCCACCTGGATATCACCAGAACCGGGTGACGCTGGTCCCCCTCTGGGACTCACCCGGAGCTGGGGACACTGGTCCTCAACTGGACCTCAACAGGACCTGGTGAATCTACTACTCACTTAGGCCTCGTCTGGACCTTGTGACTCTTTTCCCACCTGGCATCAATGGGACATGGTTACTCTGTTCCCCACCTGGGCCTCAACTGGACATGATAACTTTGCTCCACACTTTGGCCTCAGCTGGTCCTGATGACACTGGTCCCCCCACCTAGGCCTCAATCTGGCCCTGGTGACTGTGGTCCCCACCTGGGTCTCACCTGCACCTGGTGACTCTCGTTCCCACATGAACCACACCTGGACCTGGTGACTGTGGTGTTCTTGTAGACTCATATTTACCTGGTGACTCCGGTCCCCACTAGGGCCTCAACTGGATCTGGTGACTGTGGCCTGCAGAATGGCCTCACCTGAACCTGGTGAGTGGGGTTGCCACTCCATACCTAGTGACTCAGGTCCCCACGTGGGCCTCTTGGACCTGGTGAATCTGATCCTTACCTGGTCCTCTCCCAGACCCGGGGACTCTGGTCACCACCTGGGCCTCACATGGACCTGGTGAATCTGGTCCCCATCTGGGCCTCACCCAGTCCTGGTGACTTTGTTCCCCACCTGGACCTGATTGCTGTGGACTCCTTCTTGGCCTCACCTGGAACTGGTGACTCTGATCCTATCTGCCCGTCACCCAGATCTGGTCACTCTGGTCCTCACCTGTGGACCATTATGACCTGGATACTCTGTTTCACACCTGAGGCTCAACTGGACATGATGTCTCTGGATCCACTCTGGGCCTCACCCTGACATTGTGACTCTGGTCCCCCCCTGGACCTCACCTGGATCTGGTGACTCTGGTCCTCAGTTTGCCCTCACCTGGACCTGCTTACTGTGTTCCACATTTGGGTCTCAAGTGGACCTGTTGACCATGGTCCCCAAACCGGCCTCACATGGACCTGTTGCCTCTGATCCCCACCGGATCCTCACGTGTACCTGGTAACTCTGTTCCTCACCTGGGCCTCATCTGGACCTAGTGACTCTGGTCCCCACCTGGGTTTCACCTCGATCTGGTGACTGTGGTCCCCACCTGGACCTCTCCTGGACCTGCTGACTCTCTTTCCAACCTGGACCTCTCCTGATTCTGGTGACTCTGGTCCTCAGTTTGAACTCAACTGGACCTATGTTTCTCGTCCCCACTTGGACCTAACTCAGAACTGCTGAATCTTGCCCCACCTAGGCCGCACCCAGACCTGGTGACTCTTGTCCCCAGCTATGCCTCAATTCGACCTGATGAATCTGGTGCTCACGTGGGCCTCACATGGACCTGGGACTCAGCTGGATTGAGTGGCTCTGGATCCCACAAGGGGCTCACCTGATACTGCTGACTGTGGTCTTATTCTATGTCTCACCAGGACCTAGTGATTCTGTTCCCCATCTGGGCCTGCATGGCCCTAGTGACTCTTCTCCTCACCCAGGCATCATTGGGATCTGGATACTCTATTCCACACCTGGGCCTCACTTTCACCAGGGACCTAGGGTCCAATTCTGGGCCTCAAACTGAACTGGTTACTCTGGTTCCCCCTCTGGGCCTCACCCCTACCTGGTGACACTGGACACCCATTGGGCTTCACTTGGGCCTGATGAATCTGGTCCTTAGGTGCTCCGCACCTGGATCTGGTGACCGGTCGCCACCTGGGCCTCACCTGGACTTGGTGAATCCTGTCGCCACCTGCGCCTCCCCTGGACGTTGTGACTGTGGTCCCACCCTGACATCACCTGGATCTGGTGGCTCTGGTTCCCTTATGGGGCTCTCCTGGACCTGGTTCTTGTGGTCTCCATCTGGCTTCACCTGGAACACAATGACTGTGAACGATATTTGGGCCTCTCCTGGACCTGTTGACTCTGGTCCTTACCTGGGGATCATTGGGACCTGGACACCCTCTTATATACCTGGGCCTCACCTGGATCTGGTGACTGTGGTCCCACCTGGGCCTCACCTGGTCGAGGTGACTGGTTACCACAGGGACCTCACCTGGACCTGGTGACTCAGGTCCTCATATGGGCATCATGGGACCTGGGTTCTCTGTTCCACATCGGGGCCTCACCTGGACCTAGTGATTCTCGTTACCTCTGTGCCTCACCATGACGTGGTGACTCTGGTCCCCACCTGGATAGCACCAGAACCGGGTGACACTGGTCCCCCTCTGGGACTCACCCGGAGCTGGGGACACTGGTCCTGAACTGGGCCTGAACAGGTCCTGGTGAATCTACTCCTCACTAAGGCCTCGAATGGACCTTGTGACTCTTTTCCCACCTGGCATCAATGGGACATGGTTACTCTTCCCCACCTGGGCCTCACATGGACATGATAACTTTGCTCCACACTTTGGCCTCAACTGCTCCTTATGACTCTGGTCCCCCGACCTAGGCCTCAATGTGGACCTGGTGACTGTGGTCCCCACCTGGGTCTCACGTGGACCTGGTGACTCTCGTTCCCACATGAACCACACCAGGTCCTGGTGACTGTGTTGCTCTTGTAGAATCACTTTTAACTGTTGACTCCAGTCCCCACTAGGGCCTCACGTTAATCGGGTGACTTGGCCTGCAGGTTGGCCTCACATGGACCTGGTTAGTGGGGATGCCACTTGGGCCTCACCCATACCTGGTGACTCAGGTCTCCACGTGGGCCTCTTGGACCTGGTGAATCTGGTCCTTACCTGGTCCTCTCCCAGACCCGGGGACTCTGGTCACCACCTGGGCCTCCCCTGGACCTGGTGAATCCGGTCCCCATCTGGGCCTCACTCAGTCCTGGTGACTTTGTTCTCCACCTTGACCTGATTGCTGTGGACTCTTTCATGGCCTCACCTGGACCTGGTGACTCTGATCCTATCTGCGTGTCACCCAGACCTGGTGACTCTGGTCCTCACCTGGGCATCATTGGGACCTGGATACTCTATTCCACACCGGGGCCCCACTTTGACCAGGGACCTCTGGTCCCATTCTGGGCCTCAAACTAAACTGGTTACTCTGGTTCCCCCTCTGGGCCTCACCCTTACCTGGTGACTCTGGTCAACCGTTGGGATTCACTTGGGCCTGGTGAATCTGGTCCTTAGCTGGTCCGCACCTGGATCTCGTGACTGGTCGCCACCTGGGCCTCACCTGGACTTGGTGAATCCTGTTGCCACCTGCGCCTCACCGGGACCTTGAGACTATGGTCCCACCTGGACCTCACCTGGATCTGGTGGCTCTGGTTCCCATATGGCGCTGTCCTCCTCCTGGTTCCTGTGGTCTCCATCTGGCCTCACCTAGAACACAATGACTCTGATCCATATTTGGGCCTCTCCTGGACCTGTTGACTCTGGTCCTTACCTGGGCATCATTGGGACCTGGATACTCTCTTATATACCTGGGCCTCACCTGGACCTGGTGATTGTGGTCCCACCTGGGCCTCACCTGGACGAGGTGACTGGTTCCCACAGGAACCTCACTGGACCTGGTGACTCAAAGCCTCATATGGGCATCATGGGACCTGGTTTCTCAGTTCCACATCGGGGCCTCACCTGGACCTAGTGATTCTCGTCCCCCTCTGGGCCTCTCCCTGACGTGGTGACTCTATTCCCCACCTGGATATCACCAGAACCGGGTGACTCTGGGCCCCCTCTGAGACTCACCCGGAGCTGGGGACACTGGTACTCAACTGGGCCTCAACGGGACCTCGTGAATCTACTCCTCACTTAGGCCTCGTCTGGACCTTGTGACTCTTTTCCCACCTGGCATCAATGGGATATGGTTACTCTCTTCCCCACCTGGGCCTCACCTGGACATGATAACTTGGCTCCACACTTTGGCCTCAACTGGTCCTGATGACACTGGTCCCCCACCTAGGCCTCAATCTGGACCTGGTGACTGTGGTCCCCACCTCGGTCTCACCTGGACCTCGTGATTCTCGTTCCCACATGAAACACACCTGGACCTGGTGACTGTCCTGTTCTTGTAGACTCACATTTAAATGGTGACTCTGGTCCTCACTAGGGCTTCACATGGATCTGGTGTCTCTGGCCTGCCGGTTGGCCTCACCTGGACCTGGTGAGTGGGGTTGCCACCAGGGCCTCAACCATACCGGTGACTCAGTTTCCCACGTGGCTCTCTTGGACCTGTTGACTCTGGTCCTTACCTGGTCATCTCCCACTCCCGGGGACTCTGGTAAGCACCTGGGCCTCACCTGGACCTGCTGAATCTGGTCCCTACTGGGCCTCACATAGTCCTAGTGACTTTGTTACCCACCTGGACCTTATTGCTTTGGACTCTTTCTTGGTCTCACCTGGAACTGGTGACTCTGATCCTATCTGCGCATCCCCCAGATCTGGTGACTCTGGTCCTCCCATGGGCAACATTGGTACCTGGTGACTCTGTTCCACACCTGAGCCTCACCTGGACATGATGACTCTAGATCCTCTCTTGGCCTCACCGTGACCTGGTCACTCTGGTCCCCTTCTGGATGTCACCTGGACCAGCTGATTCTGGCACCCCTCTAGGCCTCAACCAGATCTGGTGACTCTGGTCCTCAACTGGGCCTCACCTGGACCTAATGAATATGCTCCATCTGGGCATCATTTGGACCTGGTGACTCTGGTCTCTTCCTGGGCATCATCGGGACATGGTTCCACTGCATGGCCTGCAGGTTGGCCTCATGTGGACCTGGTAACTCTGGTCCCTACCTGGGCATCATCGGGACACAGTTCCTCTGCATGACCCGCAGGTTGGACTCACCTGGACCTGGTGATTCGGGGTGCCAACTGGGCCTCACACATACCTGGTGACACAGGTCCCCACGTGGGCCTCACTTGGACCTGGTGAATCTGATCCATACCTGGTCCTCACCCGGCGCGGGTAACTCTGGTCACCACCCGGGGAATCACATGGACCGGGTGAATCTGGTCCCCATCTGGGCCTCACCCAGTCCTGGTGACTTTGTTCCCCAACTGGACCTGATTGCTGTGGACTCCTTCTTGGACTAACCTGGAACTGGTGACTCTGATCCTAACTGGGCCTCACCCAAATCTGGTGACTCTGCTCCTCACCTGTGGATCATTTTGACATGGATACTCTCTTCCACACCTGAGACTCACCAGGATATGGTGACTGTGGATCCCCTCTGGGCCACACCCTGACATGGTGACTCTGGTCCCCATCTGAATATCACCTAGACCAGGGGAATCTGTTTCCCCTCTAGGCCTCAACTAGACCTGGAGACTCTGGTCCTCAACTGGGCCTCACCGGGACCTAGTGAATATGCTCCCCACCTGCACCTCATCTGGACCTGGTGACTCTGGTTCTACCTGGGCATCATCGGGACATGGTTACTCTGTTCCCGAATGGGACTGACCTGTTCCTGGTAACTCTGGTCCTGACTTTGGCCTCTTCTGTACCAGGTGACTCTGGCTCCACCTGGGCCTGACCTGTAACTGGTGACTCTGATCCTAAGCATGGCCTCACCTGACCTGGTGTCTGTGGTTCCCATCGGGACCTCACCTGGACCTCATGTCTCTGGTCCCATCTGGGCCTCGATAGGACCTGGTGTCTCTGGTACCCACCTGGGTAGCATCAGGATATGGTTACACTGTTCACTCACAGTGACCCAGCCAGACTTAATAACTCTAGTCTTCACCTGGGCCACACCTGGACATGGTGACACTGGTTCCCACCAGGGTCTCACCTGGACATGGTGATTCAGATCCCACCTGGTCCTCACCTGTAACTGGTGATTCTCGTTCCCACATGGACATCATGTGTACCTGGTGGCTGCAGTGTTTCTAGCTTCTCATGTACCTCGTGACTCTGGTCCCCGCCAGGGCCTCACCGGGACCTGGTGAGTGTGGTTGCCACCTGCACCTCACCTGTACCTGGTGATTCTGGTCTGCCCCTGAGACTAACCTGGATCTGGTGACTGTGGTAGCCACCTGGGCTTCACCTGGATTTGGGGACTCCGGTGCCCATCTGGGCCTCACCTGCCCCTGTTGACCATGGTCCTCAAC
Source organism: Canis lupus dingo (assembly GCF_003254725.2). Classification (NCBI taxonomy): domain Eukaryota; kingdom Metazoa; phylum Chordata; class Mammalia; order Carnivora; family Canidae; genus Canis; species Canis lupus. The sequence continues at coordinate 120,189 of NW_026019430.1, read as the reverse complement.
AGGGCAATATGGGACCCGGTGACTGTGTTCCAAAATGGACCTCACCTGGACCACGTGACTCTGGTCACCCTCTGGGTCTCACCGTCCCCTAGTGACCTTGTACCCCACTTTGGCCTGACGTGGACCTGCTGACCCAGTTTGTCACCTGCGCCTGACCTCGAAATGTTGACTCTGGTTCTTTCAAGGGCCTCCACTGGAACTGGTGATCCTGGTCCCCACCTGTGCCTCGCCTGGATGTGGTGACTCTTGCCACCACAGGGCACTCACCTAGACCTGCTTACTGTGCTCCACACCTGGGCCTCAAGTAGACCTGTTGACCATGGTCCCCAAGCCGGCCTCACATGGACCTGTTGCCTCTGACCTCCACTGGGGCCTCATATGTACCTGGTAACTCTGGTCCTCACCTGGCCTCATCTTTACCTAGAACTCTGCTCCCCACCTGGGCTTCACCTCGATCTGGTGACTCTGGTCCCCACCTGGACTTCACCTGGATCTGGTGACTCTGGTCCCCACCTGGACCTCTCCTGGACCTAGTGACTGTCTTTCGAACATGGAACTCACCTGGATCTGGTGACTCTGGTTCTCAGTTTGGCCTCACCTGGACCTGGTGTCTCTCGTCCACACTTTGACCTAACTCAGAACTGCTGAATCTTGCCCAACCTAGGCCGCACCCAGACCTGGTGACTCTTGTCCCCAACTATGCCTCAATTCCACCTGATGAATCTGGTCCTCACGTGGGTCTCACATGGACCTGGGACTCAGCCGGATAGAGTGGCTCTAGTACCTAGAAGGGGTTCACCTGATACTGGTGACTCTGGTCTTATTCTATGCCTCACCAGGACCTAGTGATCTGTCCCCATCTGGGCCTGCATGGCCCTAGTGACTCTGGTCCTCACCCAGGCATCATTGGGACCTGGATACACTATTCCACAACTGGCCCTCACTTTCACTAGGGACTTCTGGTCCCATTCTGGCCCTCAAACTAAGCTTGTTACTGTGGTTCCCCCTCTGGGCCTCACCCATACCTGGTGACTCTGGTCACCCCTTGGGCTTCACTTGGGCCTGGTGAATCTGGTCCTTAGCTGGTCCGCACCTGTATCTGGTGACTGGTCACCACGAGGGCCTCACCTGTACTTGGTGAATCCTGTTGTCACCTGCGCCTCACCTGGACCTTGTGACTGTGGTCCCACCTGGACCTCACCTGGTTCTGGTGGCTGTGGTTCCCATATGGGGCTCTCCTGGACCTGGTTCCTGTGGTCTCCATCTGGCCTCACTTGGAACACAGTGACTCTCATCCATATTTGCGCCTCTCCTGGACGTGTTGACTCTGGTCCTTACCTGGGCATCATTGGGACCTGGATACTCTCTTATATACCTGGGCCTCACCTGGACCTGGTGACTGTGGTCCCATCCGGGCCTCACCTGGACGGGGTGACTGGTTCCCACAGGGACCTCACCTGGACCTGGTGACTCAGATCCTCATATGGGCATCATGGGACCTGGTTTCTCAGTTCCACATCGGGGCCTCACCTGGACCTAGTGACTCTCGTCCCCCTCTGGGCCTCACCCTGACCTGCTGACTCTGGTCCCTACCTGGATATCACCAGAACCGGGTGACTCTGGTCCCCCTCTGGGAATCACCCGGAGCTGGGGACACTGGTCCTCAACTGGGGCTCAACGGGACCTGGTGAATCTACTCCTCACTTAGGCCTCGTCTGGACCTTGTGACTCTTTTCCCACCTGGCATCAATGGGACATGGTTACTCTGTTCCCCACCTGGGCCTCACCTGACATGACAAATTTGCTCCACACTTTGGCCTCAACTGGTCGTGATGACTCTGGTCCCCCCACCTCGGCCTCAATCTGGACCTGGTGACTGGTCCCCACCTGGGTCTCACCTGGACCTGGTGACTCTCGTTCCCACATGAACCACACCTGGACCTGGTGACTGTGGTGTTCTTGGAACTCACATTTACCTGGTGACTCCCGTCTCCACTTGGGCCTCACATGGATCTGGTGACTCTGGCCTGCAGGTTGGCCTCACCTGGACCTGGTGAGTGGGGTTGCCACCTGGGCCTAATCCATACCTGGTGACTCAGGTCCCCACGTGGGCCTCTTGGACCTGGTGAATCTGGTCCTTACTTGGTCCTCTTAGAACCGTGGACTCTGGTGACCACGTGGGCCTCAGCTGGACCTGGTGAATCTGGTCCCCATCTGGGCCTCATCCAGTCCTGGTGACTTTATTCCCCACCTGTACCTTATTGCTGTAGACTCTTTCTTGGCCTCACCTGGAAATGGTGACTCTGATCCTATCTGCGCGTCACCCAGATCTGGTGACTCTGGTCCTCACCTGAGCATCATTTGTACCTGGTGACTCTGTTCCACACCTGAGCCTCACCTGGACATGATGACTCTTGAACCTCTATGGGCCTCACCCTGACCTGGTGACTCTGGTCCCATCGGGATGTCACCTGGACCCGGTGATTCTGGTACCCCTCTAGGCCTCAACCAGATCTGGTGACTCTGGTCCTCGACTGGGCCTCACCTGGACCTACTGAATATGCGCCATCTGGGCCTCATTTGGACCTGGTGACTGTCGTCCCTACCTGGGCATCATCGGGACATGGTTCCACTGCATGGCCTGTAGGTTGGCCTCACGGGGACCTCGTAACTCTAGTCCCTACCTGGGCATCATCGGGACATGGTTCCTCTGCATGGGCTGCAGGTTGGCCTCACGTGGAACTGGTGAGTGGGTTTGTCACCTGTGCCTCACCCATGCCTGGTGACAAGGGCCCCACATGGGCCTCACTTGGATCTGGTGAATCTGGTCCTTAACTTGTCCTCACCCGGAACTGGTAACTCTGGTCACCACTTGGGAATCACCTGGACCTGGTGAATCTGGTCCCAATCTGGGCCTCATCCAGTCCTGGTGACTTTGTTCCCCACCTAGACCTGATTGCTGTGGACTCCTTCTTGGCCTCACCTGGAACTTGTGACTCTGATACTAACTGGACCGCACCCAGATCTCGTGACTCTGGTCCTCACATGTGGACCATTATGACCTGGATATTCTGTTCCACACCTGAGCCTCACCTGGACATGATGACTCTGGAACCACTCTGGACCTCAGCCTGACATGGTGACTCTGGTCCCCATCTGGATGTCACCTAGACCAGGTGAATCTGGTACCCCTCTAGGCCTCAAGTTGACCTGCTGACGCTGGTCCTCAACTGGGCCTCACCGGGACCTATTGAACATGCTCCCCACCTCTGCCTCATCTGGATCTGGTGACTCTGGTTCCCACCTGGACTCTCCTGGACCTGGTGACTCTAGTCCCTACATGGGCATCATCAGGACATGGTTCCTCTGCATGGCCTGCAGGTTGGCCACACCTGGAACTGGTGAGTGTGGTTGACACCTGGTCCTCACCCATACCTGGTTACACAGGTCCACACGTGGGCCTCACTTGGACTAGTGAATCTGGTCCTTACCTGGTCCTCACCAGGAACTGTTAACCCTGGTCTCCACCTGGGAATCACCTGGACCTGGTGAATCTGGTCCCCATCTGGGCCTCACGCAGTCCTGGTGCCTTTGTTCCCCACCTGGACCTGATTGCTGTGGACTCTTTCTTGGCCTCACCTGGAACTGGTGACTCTGATCCTATCTGCGCGTCACCCAGATCTGGTGACTCTGGTCCTACCTGGGCGTGTTTGGTACTTGGTGACTCTGTTCCACACCTGAGCCTCACCTGGACATGAAGACTCTGGAACCACTCTGGGAGTCACCCTGACCTAGTGACTCTGGACCCATCTTTATGTCACCTGGACCAGGTGATTCTGGAACCCCTCTAGGCCTCAACCAGATCTGGTGACTCTGGTCCTCAACTGGGTCTCACCTGGACCTAGTGAATATGCTCCATCTGGGCCATTTGGACCTGGTGACTCTGGTCCCTACCTGGGCATCATCGGGTCATGGTTGCACTGCATGGCCTTCAGGTTAGCATCACCTGGACCTGGTGACTCTGGTTCTACCTGGGCATCATCGGGACATGGTTACTGTATTACCCAATGAGACTGACCTGTTCCTTATAACTCTCGTCCTGATTTGGCCTCTTCTGTACCAGGTGACTCTGGATCCACCTTGGGTTCACTGGTAACTGGTGACTCTGAGCATAAGCATGGCCTCACCTGACCTGGTGACTATGGTTCCCATCGGGACCTCACCTGGACCTCATGTCTCTGGTCCCAACTGGGCCTCACCAGGACCTGGTGTCTCTGGTACCCACCTTGGTAGCATCAGGAACTGGTACACTGTTCACTAACAGTGACCCAGCCGGACCTTTTAACTCTGGTCTTCACCTGGGCCCCACATGGACATGGTGACACTGGTTCCCACCTGGGTCTTACCTGGACATGGTGAGTCGGATACCCACCTGGTCTTCCCCTGTAACTGATGATTCTCGATCCCACATGGACATCATGTGGACCTGGTGGCTGCAGTGTCTCTAGCTTCTCATGTACCTCGTGACTCTGGTCCCCACCAGGGCCTCACAGGGACCTGGTGAGTGTGGTTTCCACCTGCACCTCAAGTGGACCTGGTCATTCTGGTCTGCACCTGAGACTACCCTGGATCTGGTGACTGTGGTCTCCACCTTGGCTTCACCTGCTTTGGGGACTCCGGTCTCCATCTGGGCCTCACCTGGCCCTGTTGACCAAGGTCCTCAACTGGGCAAAATTGGGACCCGGTGACTGTGTTCCACAACTGGACCTCACCTGGACCAGGTCATTATGGTCTCCCTCTGGGTCTCACCGTGCCCTAGTGACTGTGAACCCAACTTTGCCCTGACTTGGACCTGCTGGCCCTGGTTGCCACCTGCGCCTGACCTCGAACTGTTGACTCTGGTACTTTCAAGGGACTACTCTGTACCTTGTTATCCTGGTCCCCACCTGGGACTCACCTGGACGTGGTGACTCATGTCACAACCGCGTACTCACCTGGACCTGCTTACTGTGTTCCACATCTGGGCCTCAAGTAGACTTGTTGACCATGGTCCCCAAGCCGGCCTCACATGGACCTGTTGCCTCTGATCCTCACCGGGGCCTCACGTGTACCTGGTAACTCTGGCCCTCATCCGGGCCTCACCTGGACCTAATGACTCTGGTCCCCACCTGGGCTTCACCTGGATCTGGTGACTCTGCTCCCCACCTGGACTTCACCTGGATCTGGTGACTCTGGTCCCCACATGGACCTCTCCTGGACCTGGTGACAGTCTTTCCTACATGGACCTCACGTGGATCTGGTGCCTCTGGTCCTCAGTTTCGCCTCTCCTGGACCTGGTGTCTCTCATCCCCACTTTCACCTAACTCAGAACTCCTGAATCATGTCCCACCTAGGCCGCACCCAGACCTGGTGACTCTTGTCCCCAGCTTGCCTCAATTCGACCTGATGAATCTGGTCCTCACGTGCGCCTCACATGGACCTGGGACTCAGCTGGATTGAGTGGCTCTGGTTCCCACAAGGGGCTCACCTGATTCTGGTGGCTCTGGTCTTATTCTATACCTCACCAGGACCTAGTGATTCTGTTCCCCATCTGCGCCTGCATGACCCTAGTGACTCTGGTCCTCACCCAGGTATCATTCGGACCTGGATACTCTATTCCACACCTGGGCCTCACTTTGACCACAGATCTCTGGTCCCATTCTGGGCCTCAAACTAAACTGGTTACTGTGATTCCCCCTCTGGATCTCACCCTTACCTGGTAAATCTGGTCACCCGTTGGGCTTCACTTGGTCCTGGTGAATCTGATCCTTAGTTGGTCCGCACATGGATCTGGTGACTGTTCGCCACCTGGGCCTCCTGGACTTGGTGAATCCTGTTGCCACCTGCGCCTCAACGGGACCTTGTGACTCTTTTCCTAACTGGCATCAATGGGACATGGTTACTCTGTTCCCTACTTGGGACTCACCTGGACATGATAACTTTGCTCCACACTTTGGCCTCAACTGGTCCTGATGAATCTGGTCCCCCCACCTAGGCCGCAATCTGGACCTGGTGACTGTGGTCCCCAACTGGGTCTCACCTGGACCTGGGGACTCTCGTTCCCCCATGAACCACACCTGGACCTGGTGACTGTGGTGTTCTTCTAGACTCACATTTACATGGTGACTCCGGTCCCCACTAGGGCCTCACCTGGATCTGTTGACTATGGCCTGCAGGTTGGCCTCACCTGGACCTTGTGAGTGGGGTTGCCACCTGGGCCTCACCCATACATGGTGACTCAGGTCCCCACGTGGGCCTCTTGGACCTGGTGAATCTGATCCTTACCTGGTCCCCTCCCAGACCCGGGTACTCTGGTCACCACGTGGGCCTAACCTGGACCTGGTGAATCTGGTCCCCAACTGGGCCTCACCCAGGCCTGGTGACTTTGTTCCCCACCTGGATCCGAATGCTGTGGACTCTTTCTTGGCCTCACCTGGAACTGGTGAATCTGATCCTATCTGCGCGTCTCCCAGACCTGGTGACTATGGTCCTCACCTGGGCATTATTGGTACCTGGTGACTCTGTTCCACACCTTAGGCTCACCTGGACATGATGACTCTGGAACCTCTCTGGGCCTCACCCTGACCTGGTGACTCTGGTCCCCATCTGGATGTCACCTGAACCAGGCGATTCTGGTACCCCTCTAGGCCTCAACCAGATCTGGTGACGCTTGTCCTCAACTGGGCCTCACCTGGACCTAGTGAATATGCTCCATCTGGGCCTCATTTAGACGTGGTGACTCTTGTCCCTTCCTGGGCATCATCGGGACATGGCTACACTGCATGACCTGCAGGTTGGCCTCACCTGGACCTGGTAACTCTGGTCCCTACCTGGGCATCATCGGGACATGGTTCCACTGCATGGCCTGCAGGTTGGCCTCACCTGGACCTGGTAATTCTTGTTCCTACCTGGGCATCATCGGGACATGGTTCCTCTGGATGGCCTGCAGGTTGCCCTCACCTGGACCTGGTAAATCTGGTCCCTACCTGGGCATCATCGTGACACGGTTCCTCTGCATCTCCTGCAGTTTTGCTTCACCTTCACCTGGTGAGTGGGGTTGCCACCTGTGCCTCACTCATACCTGGTGACACAGGTCCCTTCGTGGGCCTCACTTGGACCTGGTGAATATGGTCCTTACTTGGTCCTCACCCGGAACTGGTAACTCTGGTCATCATCTGGGAATCTACTGGACCTTGTGAATCTGGCCCCCATCTGGGCCTCACCCAGTCCTGGTGACTTTGTTCCCCACCTGGACCTGATTGCTGTGAAATCCTTATTGGCCTCACCTGGAACTGGTGACTCTGATCCTAACTGGCCTCACCCAGATCTGGTGACTCTGGTCCTCACCTGTGGACCATTATGACCTGGATACTCTGTTCCACACCTGAGCTTCACCTGGACATGATGACTCTGGATCCCCTCTGGGCCTCAGCCTGACATGGTGACTCTGGTCCCCATCTGGATATCACCAAGACCAGGTGAATCTGGTACCCCTCTATGCCTCAACTAGACCTGGTGACTCTGGTCCTCAACTGGGCCTCACCTAGACCTAGAGAATATGCTCCATCTGGGCCTCATTTGGACATGGTGATTCTTATACCTACCTCGGCATTACCGGGACATGGTTCAACTGCATGCCCTGCAGGTGTGCCTCCCCTGGACCTGATAACTCTAGACCCCACCTGGGCATCATCGGGACATGGTTCCTCGGCATGGCCTGCAGGTTGGCCTCACTTGGACCTAGTGAGTGGGGTTGTCACCTGAGACTCACCCATGCCTGGTGACACAGGTCCCCACGTGGGCCTCACTTGGACCTGTTGAATCTGGTCCTTACCTGGTCCTCACCCGGAACTGGTAACTCTGGTCACCACTTGGGAATCACCTGGACCTGGTGAATCTGGTCCCAATCTGGGCCTCATCCAGTCCTGGTGACTTTGTTCCCCACCTGGACCTGATTGGTGTGGACTCCTTCTTGGCCTCACCTGGAACTGGTGATTTGATCCTATTACGCGTCACCCAGACCTGGTGACTCTGGTCCTCACCATGGCATCATTGCTACCTGATGACTCTGTTCCACACCTGAGCCTCACCTGGACATGATGACTCTGCAACCACTCTGGGCCTCACCCTGTCCTTGTGACTCTGGTCCCCATCTGGATTTCACCTGGACAAGGTGATTCTGGTTCCCCCCTAGGCCTCAACCAGATCTGGTGACTCTGGTCCTCAACAGGGCCTCACCTGGACCTAGTGAATATGCTTCATCTGGGCCTCATTTGGACCTGGTGACTCTGGTCCCTACCTGGGCATCATCGGGACATGGTTCCACTGCATGGCCTGCAGGTTGGCCTGACCTGGACCTGGTAACTCTGGTCCCTTCCTGGGAATCATCGGAAGACGGTTCCTCTGCATTGCCTGCAGATTGGCCTCACCTGGACCTGGTGAGTGGGGTTGCCACCTGGGTCTCACACATACCTGGTGACACAGGTCCCCACGTGGGCCTCACTTGGACATGGTGAATCTGGTCCTTACCTGGTCCTCTCCGAGACCCAGGATCGCTGGTCCCCAACTGGGACTCACCTGGACCTGGTGAATCTGGTCCCCATCTGGGCCTCACCCAGTCCTGGGGACTTTGTTCCCCACCTGGACCTCATTGCTGTGGATTCTTTCTTGGCCTCAGCTGGAACTGGTGACTCTGATGCTATCTGCGCGTCACCCAGACCTGGTGACTCTGGTCTTCACCTGGGCATGTTTGATACCTGGTGACTCTGTTCCACACCTGAGCCTCACCTGGACATGCTGACTCTGGATCCTCTCTGGGCCTCACCCTGACCTGGTGACTCTGGTCCCCATCTGGATGTCACTTTGACCAGGTGAATCTGGTACCCCTCTAGTCCTCAACCAGATCTGGTGTCTCTGGTCCTCAACTGGGCCTCACTTGGACCTAGTGAATATGCTCCATCTGGGCCTCATTTGGACCTGCTGACTCTGGTCCCTACCTGGGCATCATCGGGACATGTTTCCACTGCATGGCCTGCAGGTTGGCCTCACATGGACCTGTTGAGTGTGGTTGCCACCTGCACCTCACGTGGACCTGGTGATTCTGGTCTGCACCTGAGATTACCCTGGATCTGGTGACTGTGGTCCCCACCTGGGCTTCACCTGGATTTGGGGACTCCGGTCCCCATCGGGCGTCACCTGGCCCTGTTGACCATGGTCCTCAACTGGGAAAAATTGGGACGCGGTGACTGTGTTCCACAACTGGACCTCTCCTGGACCAGGTGACTCTGGTCCCCCTCTGGGTCTCACCATGCCCTAGTGACTGTGAAGCCCACTTTGGCCTGACTGGGACCTGCTGACCCTGGTTGCCACCTGCGCCTGACATCGAACTGTTGACTCTGCTTTATTCAAGACCTCCCCTGTACCTGGTGATCCTGGTCACCACCTGGGCTTCACCTTGACGTGGTGACTCTTGTCACCACCGTGGACTCACCTGGATCTGGTTACTGTGTTCTACACCTGGGCCTCAAGTAGACCTGTTGACCATGGTCCCCAAGCCGTCCTCACAAGTACCTGTTGCCTCTGATACCCATCGGGGCCTCACGTGTACCTGGTAACTCTGGTCCTCACCTGGGCCGCATCTGGACCTAGTGACTCTGGTCCCCACCTGGACTTCACCTGGATCTGGTGACTCTGGTCCCCACCTGGACCTCACCTCGATCTGGTGTCTCCGGTCCTCAGTTTGGCCTCACCTGGACCTGGTGTCTCTCGTCCCACTTTGACCTAACTCAGAACTGCTGAATCTTGCCCCACCTAGGCCACACCCAAACCTGGTGACTCTCGTTCCTACATGAACCACACCTGGACCTGGTGACTGTTTTGTTCTGGTAGACACATTTACCTGGTGACTCCGGTCCCCAAGGGCCTCACATGGATCTGTTGACTCTGGCCTGCAGGTTGGCCTCACCTGGACCTGGTGAGTGGGGTTGCCACCTGGGCCTCACCCATACCTGGTGACTCAGGTCCCCACGTGGGCCTCTTGGACCTGGTGAATCTGGTCCTTACCTGGTCCTCACCCAGAACCGGGTTCTCTGGTCACCACCTGGGCCTCACCTGAACCTGGTGAATCTGGTCCCCACCTGGGCCTCACCCAGTCCTGGTGACTTTGTTCCCCACTTGGACCTGATTGCTGTGGACACCTTCTTGGCCTCACCTGGAACTGGTGACTCTGATACTAACTGGGCCTCACCCAGATCTGGTGACTCTGGTCCTCACCTGTGGACCATTATGACCTGGATACTCTGTTCCACACGTGAGCCTCACCTGGACATGATGACTCTGGATCCCCTCTGGACCTCAGCCTGACATGTTGACTCTGGTCCCCATCTGGATGTCACCTAGACCAGGTGAATCTGGTACCCCTCTAGGCCTCAAATTGACCTGGTGACTCTGGGTCTCAACAGGTCATCACGGGGACCTAGTGAACATGTTCCCCACCTGCGCCGCATCTGGGCATGGTGACTATGGTTTTACCTGTGCATCCTCGGGAAACGGTTACTCTATTCCCCACTGGGACTGACCTGATCCTGGTAACTCTGGTCCTGACTTTGGTCTCTTCTGTACCAGGTGACTCTGGCTCCACCTGGGCCTCACCTGTAACTGGTGACTCTGATCCTAAGCATGGCCTCACCTGACCTGGTGACTGTGGTTCCCATGGGGACCTCACCTGGACCTCAGGTCTCTGGTCCCACCTGGGCCTCACCTGGACCTGGTGTCTCTGTTCCCCACCTGGGTAGCATCAGGATATGGTTACACTGTTCACTAACAGTGACCCACGCAGACCTATTAACTCTGGTCTTCACCTGGTCCACACCTGGACATGGTGACACTGGTTCCGACCTGGGTCTCACCTGGACATGGTGAGTCGGATCCCCACTTTGTCCTCACCTGTAACTGGTGATTGTCGTTCCCACAAGGACATCATGCGGACCTGGTGGCTGCAGTGTTTCTAGCTTCTCTTGTAACTCATGACTCTGGTCCCCACCAGGGCCTCACCGGGACCTGGTGAGTGTGGTTGCCACCTGCACCTCACCTGGACTTTGCTGATTCTTGTCTGCCCCTGAGACTACCCTGGATCTGGTGACTGTGGTCCCCACATGGGCTTCACCTGGATTTGGGGACTCCGGTCCCCATCTGGGCCTCACCTGGCCCTGATGACCCTGGTCCTCAACTGGGCACAATTGGGACCCGGTGACTGTGTTCCACAACTGGACCTCACCTGGACCATGTGACTCTGGTCCACCTCTGGGTCTCACCGTGCCTTAGGGACTGTGAATCCAACTTTGGCCTGATTTGGACCTGCTGACGCTGGTTGCCACCTGCGCCTGACCTCGAACTGTTGACTCTGGTTCGTTCAAGGGCCTACCCTGTACCTGGTGATCCTGGTCCCCACCTGGGTCTCACCTGGACGTGGTGACTCTTGTCACCACCGGGGACTTACCTGGACTTGCTTACTGTGTTCCACATCTGGGCCTCAAGTAGACTTGTTGAACATGGTCTCCAAGCCGGCCTCACCTGGACCTGTTGCCTCTGATCCCCACCGGGGCCTCACGTGTACCTGGTATCTCTGGTCCTAACCAGGGCCTCATCTGGACCTAGTGACTCTGGTCCCCACCTGGGCTTCACCTGATTCTGGTGACTCTGGTCCCCACCTGGACCTCACCTGGATCTGGTGACTCTGGTCCCACCTGGACCTCTCCTGGACCTGGTGACTCTCTTTCCAACATGGACCTCATCTGGATCTGGTGACTCTGGTCCTCAGTTTCGCCTCTCCTGGACCTGGTGTCTCTCATCCCCACTTTCACCTAACTCAGAACTGCTGAATCATGCCCCACCTAGGTCGCACCCAGACCTGGTGACTCTTGTCCCCAGCTATGCCTCAATTCGACCTGATGAATCTTGTCCTCACATGGGCCTCACATGGACCTGGGACTCAGCTGGATTGAGTGGCTCTGGTTCCCACAAGGGACTCACCTGATTCTGGTGACTCTGGTCTTTTTGTATGCCTCACCAGGACCTAGTGATTCTGTTCCCCATCTGGGCCTGCATGACCCTAGTGACTCTGGTCCTCAACCAGGCATCATTGGGATCTGGATAATCTATTCCACCCCACGGCGTCACTCTGACCAGGGACCTCTGGTCCCATTCTGGGCCTCGAACTAAACTGGTTACTCTGGTTATCCCTCTGGGCCTCACCCTTTCCTGGTGACTTTAGTCACCCCTTGGGCTTCACTTGGGCCTGGAGAATCTGGTCCTTAGCTGGTCCACACATGGATCTGGTGACAGGTCGCCACCTGAGCCTCAACTGGACTTGGTGAATCCTGTTGCCACCTGCGCCTCACCTGGACCTTCTGACTGTGGTCCCACCTGGACCTCACCTGGATCTGGTGGATCTGGTTCCCATATGGCGCTCTCCTGGTCCTGGTTCCTGTGGTCTCCATCTGGCCTCACCTAGAACACAATGACTCTGATCCATATTTGGGCCTCTCCTGGACCTGTTGACTCTGGTCCTTCCCTGGGCATCATTGGGACCTGGATACTCTCTTATATACCTGGGCCTCACCTGGACCTTCTGACTGTGGTCCCACCTGGGCCTCACCTGGACGAGGTGACTGGTTCCCACAGGGACCTCAACTGGACCTGGTGACTCAGGTCTTCATCGGGGCCTCACCTGGACCTAGTGATTCTCCTCCCTCTCTGGTCCTCACCCTGACGTGGTGACTCTGGTCCCCACCTGGATATCACCAGAACCGGGTGACTCTGGTTCCCCTCTGGGACTCACCGGGAGCTGGGGACACTGATCCTCAACTCGGCCTCAACAGGACCTGGTGAATCTACTCCTCACTTAGGCCTCGTCTGGACCTTGTGACTCTTTTCCCAACTGGCATCAATGGGACATGGTTACTCTGTTCCCCACCTAGGTCTCAACTGGACATGATAACTTTGCTCAACACTTTCGCCTCAACTGGTCCTGATGAATCTGGTCCCCCCACCTAGGCCTCAATCTCGAACTGGTGACTGTGGTCCCCACCTGGGTCTCACCTGGACCTGGTGACTCTCGTTCCCACATGAACCACACCTGGACATGGTGACTGTGGTGTTCTTGTAGACTCACATTTACCTGGTGACTCCGGTCCCCACTGGGTCCTCACCTGGATCTGGTGACTCTGGCCTGCATGTTGGCCTCCCCTGGACCTGATGAGTGGGGTTCCCACTCGGGCCTCACACATATCTGGTGACTCAGGTCCCCACGTGGGCCTCTTTGACCTGTTAATCTGGTCCTTACCTCTACCTCTCCCAGACCCGGGGACTCTGCTCACCACCTGGGCCTCATCTGGACCTGGTGAATCTGGTCCCCATCTGGGCCTCACCCATTCCTGGTGACTTTGTTCGCCACCTGGACCTCATTGTTGTGGTGTCTTTCTTGGCCTCACCTTGAACTGGTGACTCTGATCGTATCTGCACGTCATCCAGATCTGGTGACTCTGGTCCTCACCTGTGCATCATTGGTACCTGGTGACTCTGTTCCACACCTGAGCCTCACCTGGACATGATGACTCTGGAACCTCTCTGGGCCTCACCCTGACCTGGTGACTCTGGTCCCCATCTGGATGTCACCTGGTCCAGGTGATTCTGGTACCCCTCTAGGACTCAACCAGATCTGGTGAATGTGATCCTCAACTGGGCCTCACCTGCACCTAGTGAATATGCTCCATGTGGGCCTCATTTTGACCTGTTGACTCTGATCCCTACCTGGGCATCATTGGGACCTGTTTCCAAAGCATGGCCTGCAGGTTGGCCTCACCTGGACCTGGTAACTCTGGTTCCTACCTGGGCATCATCGGGACATGTTCCACTGCATGGCCTGCAGGTTGGCCTCACTGGACCTGAGAACTCTAGCCCCTACCTCGGCATCATCGGGACATGGTTCCTCTGCATGGCCTGCAGGTTGGCCTCACCTGGACCTGGTGAGTGGGGTTGTCATTTGTGCCTCACACATGCCTGGTGACAGGTCCCCACGTGGGCCTCACTTGGACCTGGTGAATCTGGTCCTTACCTGGTCCTCACCTGGAACTCGTAACTCTGTTCACCACCTGGGAATCACCTGGACCTGCTGAATCTGGTCCCCATCTGGGCCTCACCCAGTCCTCGTGACTTTTTTCCCCACCTGGACCTGATTCCTGTGGACTCCTTCTTAGCCTCACCTGGAACTGTTGACTCTGATCCTAACTGGGCCTCACCCAGATCTGTTGACTCTGGTCCTCACCTGTGGAACATTATGACCTGGATGCTCTGTTCCACACCTGAGACTCACCTGGACATGATGACTCTGGATCCCCTCTGGGCCTCTCCCTGACATGGTGACTCATGTCCCCATCTGGAAGGTACCTAGACCAGGTGAATCTGGTACCCCTCTAGGCCTCAACTAGACGTGGTGACTCTGGTCCTCTACTGGGCCTCAATGGGAAGTAGTGAATATGCTCCCCACCTTCGCCTCATCTGGACCTGGTGACTCTGGCTCCACCTGGGCCTCACCTGTAACTGGTGACTCTGATCCTAAGCATGGCCTCACCTGACCTGGTGACTGGGGTTTCCATCGGGACCTCACCTGGACCTCACTTGGACCTCATGTCTCTGGTCCCACCTGGGTCTCACCAGGACCTTGTGTCTCTGGTTACCACCTGGGTAGCATCAGGATATGGTTACACTGTTCAATATCAGTGACCCAGCCGGACCTGTTAACTCTGGTCTTCACCTGGGCCACACCTGGACATGGTGACACTCGTTCCCACCTGGGTCTCACCTGGACATGTTGATTCGGATCCCCACCTGGGTCTCACCTGTAACTGGTGATTTTCGTTCCCACATGGACATCATGTGGATTTGGTGGCTGCAGTGTTTCTAGCTTCTCATGTACCTCGTGACTCTGGACCCACCAGGGCCTCACCGGGACCTGGTGAGTGTGGTTTCCACCTGCACCTCACCTGGACCTGGTGATTCTGGTCTGCACCTGAGACTACCCTGGATCTGGTGACTGACTTCTCCACCTGGGCTTCACCTGGATTTGGGGACTCCGGTCCCCATCTGGGCCACATCTGGCCCTGTTGACCATGGTCCTCAACTGTGCAGTATTGGGACCCGGTGACTTTGTTCCACAAGTGGACCTCACCTGGACCCTGTGACTCCTGCCGCCTCCGGGTCCACCGTGCCCTAATGACTCTGAACCCCACTTTGGCCTGACTTGGACCTGCTGACCTTGGTTGCCACCTGTGCCTGACCTCAAACTGTTGACTCTGGTTCTTTCAAAGGCCTCCCCAGTACCTGGTGATCCTGGTACCCACCTGGGTCTCACCTGGACGTGGTGACACTTGTCACCACTGGGGACTCACCTGGACCTGCTTACTGTGTTCCACACATGGGCCTCAAGTAGACCTGTTGACCATGGTCCCCAAGCCGGCCTCACATGGACCTGTTGCCTCTGAATCCCACCGGGGTCTCACGTGTACCTGGAAACTCTGGTCCTCACCTGGGCCTCATCTGGACCTAGTGACTCTGGTCCCCACCTGGGCTTCACTTGGATCTGGTGACTCTGGTCCCCACCGGGACTTCACCTGAATCTGGTGACTCTGGTACCCACCTGGACCTCTCCTGGACCTGGTGACTCTCTTTCCAACATGGACCTCACCTGCATCTGGTGTCTCTTGTCCTCAGTTTGGCCCCACCTGGACCTGGTGTCTCTCGTCCCCACTTTGACCAAACTCAGAACTGCTGAATCTTGCCCCACCTAGGCCGCACCCAGACCTGGTGACTCTTGTCCCCAGCTATGCCTCAATTCGACCTGATGAATCTGGTCCTCACGTGGGCCTCACATGGACCTGGGACTCAGCTGGATAGAGTGGCTCTGGTTCCCACAAGGGGCACACCCGATACTGGTGATTGTGGTCTTATTCTATGCCTCACCAGGACCTAGTGATTCTGTTCCCCATCTGGGCCTGCATGGCCCTAGTGACTCTGGTCCTCACCCAGGCATCATTGGGACCTGGATACTCTATTACAAACCTGGGCCTCACTTTGACCCGGGAGCTCTGGTCCCATTTTGGGCCTCAAACTAAACTGTTTACTCTGGTTCCCCTCTGGGACTCACCCTTACCTGGAGACTCTGGTCACCTCTTGGGCTTCACTTGGGCCTGGTGAATCCGGTCCTTAGCTGGTCCACATTTGGATCTGGTGACTGGTCGCCACCTGGGCCTCACCTGGACTTGGTGAATCCTGTTGCCACCAGCGCCTCCCCTGGACCTTCTGACTCTGGTCCCACCTGAACCTCCCCTGGATCTGGTGGCTCTGGTTCCCATATGGGGCTCTCCTGGACCTGGTTCCTGTGGTCTGCATCTGGCCTCACCTGGAACACAATGACTCTGATCCATATTTGGGCCTCTCCTGGACCTCTTCACTCTGGTCCTTACCTGGGCATCATTGGGACCTGGATACTCTCTTATATACCTGGGCCTCACCTGGACCTGGTGACTGTGGTCCCACCTGGGCCTCACCTGGACGAGGTGACTGGTTCCCACAGGGACCTCACCTGGACCTGGTGACTCAGGTCCTCATATGGGCATCATGGGACCTGGGTTCTCAGTTCCACATCGGGGACTCATCTGGACCTAGTGATTCTCGTCCACCTCTGGGCCTCACCCTGACGTGGTAACTCAGGTCCCCACTGGATATCACCAGAACCTGGTGACACTGGTCCCCCTTGGGACTCACCCGGAGCTGGGGACACTGATACTCACCTGAGCCTCAACAGGACCTGGTGAATCTACTCCTCACTTAGGCCTCGTCTGGACATTGTGACTCTGTTCCCACCTAGCATCTTTGTGACATGGTAACTCTGTTCCCCACCTGGGCCTCACATGGACATGATAACTTTGCTCCACACTTTGTCTTCAACTGGTCCTGATGACTCTGGTCCCCCGACATAGGCCTCAATCTGGACCTGGTGACTGTGGTACCCACCTGGGTCTCACCTGGACCTGGTGACTCTCGTTCCCACATGAACCACACCAGGATCTGGTGACTGTGTTGTTCTTGTAGAATCACTTTTAACTGTTGACTCCAGTCCCCACTAGGGCCTCACGTGGATCGGGTGACTTGGCCTGCAGGTTGGCCTCACATGGACCTGGTTAGTGGGGATGCCACTTGGGCCTCATCCATACCTGGTGACTCAGGTCTCCACGTGGGCCTCTTGGACCTGGTGAATCTGGTCCTTACCTGGTCCTCTCCCAGACCCGTGGACTCTGGTTACCACCTGGGCCTCACCTGGACTTAGTGAATCCTACCCCATCTGGGCCTCACTCAGTCCTGGTGACTTTGTTCCCCACCTTGACCTGATTGCTGTGGACTCTTTCATGGCCTCACCTGGACCTGGTGACTCTGATCCTATCTGCGTGTCACCCAGACCTGGTGACTCTGGTCCTCACCTGGGCGTCATTGATACCTGGTGACTCTGTTCCACACCTGAGCCTCACCTGGACATGAGGCTCTGGACTCTGGAACCACTCTGGTCCTAACCCTGACCTGGTGACTCTGGTCTCCATCAGGATGTCACATGGACCAGGTAATTTTGGTACCCCTCTAGGCCTCAACCAGTTCTGGTTACTCTGGTCCTCAACTGGGCCTCACGTGGACCTATTGAATATGCTCCATCTGGGCCTCTTTTGGACCTCTTGACTCTGGTCCCTACCTGGGCATCATCGGGACATGGATCCACTGCATGACCTGCAGGTTGGCCTCAGCTGGACCTGGTAACTCTGGTCCCTACCTGGGCATCACCGGGACACGGTTCCTCTGCATGGCCTCCAGGTTGGCCTCACCTGGACCTAGTAAGTGGGGTTGCCACGTGTGCCTCACCCATACCTGGTGACACAGGTCCCCACGTGGGCCTCACTTGGACCTGGTGAATCTGGTCCTTACCTGGTCCTCACCCGGACCTGGTAACCCTGGTCACCACCTGGGAATCACCTGGACCTGGTGAATCTGGTCCCCATCTGGGCCTCACCCAGTCCTGGTGACTTTCTTCCCCACCTGGACCTGATTGCTGTGGACAACTTCTTGGCCTCACCTGGAACTGGTGACTCAGATCCTAACTGGGCCTCACCCAGATCCTGTGACTCTGGTCCTCACCTATGGACCATTATGACCTGGATACTCTGTTCCACACCTGAGCATCACCTGGACATGATGACTCTGGATCCCCTCTGGGCCTCACCCTGACATGATGGCTCTGGTCCCCATCCGGATGTCACCTAGACTAGGTGAATCTGGTATCCCTCTAGGCCTCAACTGACCTGGTGACTCTGGTCCTGAACTGGGCCTCACGGGGCCCTAGTGAACATGCTCTCAACCTTGCGCCTCATCTGGACCTGGTGACTCTGGTTCTACCTGGGCATCATCGAGACATGGTTACTCTATTCCCCACTGGGATTGACCTGATCCTGGTAAATCTGGTCCTGACTTTGGTCTCTTCTCTACCAGGTGACTCTGGCTCCACCTGGGCTTCACCTGTAACTGGTGACTCTGATCCTTTTTTTTAAAACATTATTTTTTATTTTTTTAATTTATTTATGATAGGCACACAGTGAGAGAGAGAGAGAGCAGAGACACAGGCAGAGGGAGAAGCAGGCTCCATGCACCGGGAGCCCGATGTGGGATTCGATCCCGGGCCTCCAGGATCGCGCCCTGGGTCAAAGGCAGGCGCCAAACCGCTGCGCCACCCAGGGATCCCCTGGTGACTCTGATCCTAAGCATTGCCTTACCTGACCTGGTGACTCTGGTTCCCATCGGGACCTCACCTGGACCTCATGTCTCTGGTTCCACCTGGGCCTCACTAGGACCTGGTGTCTCTGGTACCCCCCTCGTAGCATCAGGATATGGTTACACTGTTCACTAACAGTGACCCAGCTGGACCTATTAACTCTGGGCTTCACCTGGGCCACACCTGGACATGGTGACACTGGTTCCCACATGGGCCTCACCTGGACATTGTAAGTCGGATCCCCAACTGGTCCTCACCTGTAACTGGTGATTCTCATTCCCACATGGAATCATGTGGACCTGGTGGCTACAGTGTTTCTAACTTCTCATGTACCTCGTGACTCTGGTCCCCACCACGACCTCACCGGGATCTGGTGAGTGTGGTTGCCACCTGCACCTCACCTGAACCTGGTGATTCTGGTCTGCACCTGAAGCTACCCTGGCTCTGGTGACTGTGGTCCCCACCTGGGCTTCAACTGGAATTGGGGACCCCGGTCCCATCTGGGCCTCACCTGGCCCTGTTGACCATGGTCCTCAACTGGGCAAAATTGGGACACGGTGTCTGTGTTCCACAACTGGACCTCACCTGGACCAGGTGACTATGGTCCCCCTCTGGGTATCACCGTGCCTTAGTGACTGTGAACCCCACTTTGGCCTGACTTGGATCTGCTGACCCTGGTTGCCACCTGCGCCTTACCTCGAACTGTTGACTCTGGTTCTTTCAAGGGCCTCCCCTGTACCTGGTGATCCTGGTCCCCACCTGGGCCTCACCTGGACGTGGTGACTCTTGTCACCACCGCGGACTCTCCTGGACCTGCTTACTGTGTTCAACAACTGGGTCTCAATTAGACCTCTTAACCATGGTCACAAAGCCGGCCTCACCTGGACCTGTTGCCTCTGATCCCCACCGGGGTCTCACGTGTACCTGGTAACTCTGGTCCCCACATGGGCTTCACTTCGATCTGGTGGCTCTGGTCCCCACCTGGATTTCACCTGGAACTGGTGACTCTGGTCCACACCTGGACCTCTCCTGGACCTAAGACTCTCTTTCCAACATGGACCTCACCTGCATCTGGTGACTCTGATCCTCAGTTTGGCCTCACCTGGAACTCGTGTCTCTCGTCCCCACTTTGACCTAACTCAGAACTGCTGAATCTTGCCCCACCTAGGCCACACCCAGACCTGGTGACCCTTGTCCCCAGCTATGCCTCAATTCGACCTGATGAATCTGGTCCTCACGTGGGCTTCACATGGACCTGGGACTCAGCTAGATAGAGTGACTCTGGTTCCCACAAGGGGCTCACCTGATACTGGTGACTGTGGTCTTATTCTATGCCTCACTAGGACCTAGTGATTCTGTTCCCCATCTGGGCTTGCATGGCCCTAGTGACTCTGGTCCTCACACAGGCATCACTGGGACCTGGATACTCTATTCCACAATTGGGCCTCACTTTCACCAGAGACCTTTGCTCCCAAACTGGGCCTCAAACTAAACTGGTTACTCTGGTTCGCCCTCTGGGCCTCACCCTTACCTGGTGATCTGGTCACCCCTTGGGCTTCACTTGTGCCTGGTGAATCTGGTCCTTAGCTGGTCCGCACGTGGATCAGCTGACTGGTCGCCACCTGGGCCTCACCTGGACTTGGTGAATCCTGTTGCCACCTGCGCCTCACCTGGACCTTGTGACTGTGGTCCCACCTGGACCTCACCTGGATCTGGTGGCTCTGGTTCCCATATCGGGCTCTCCTGGACCTGGTTCCTGTGGTCTCCATCTGGCCTCACCTGCAACACAATGACTGTGATCCATATTTGAGCCTCTTCTGGACCTTGTCTCAGGTCCTTATTTGGGCATCATTGGGACCTCGATACTCTCTTATATACCTGGGCCTCACCTGGACCTGGTGACTGTGGTCCCACCCGGGCCTCACCTGGACGAGGTGACTGGTTCCCACAGGGACCTCACCTGGACCTGGTGACTCAGGTCCTCATATGGGCATCATGGGTCCTGGTTTCTCAGTTCCACATTGGGGCCTCACCTGGACCTACTGATTCTAGTCCCCCACTGGGCCTCACCCTGACGTGCTGACTCTGGTCCCCACCTGGATATCACCAGAACTGGGTGACTCTGGTCCCCCTCTGGGACTCACCCGGAGCTGGGGACACTGGTCCTCAACTGGGCCTCAAGAGGACCTGGTGAATCTACTCCTCACTTAGGCCTCATCAGGACCTTGTGACTCTTTTCCCACCTGGCATCAATGGGACATGGTTACTCTGTTCCCCTCCTGGGACTCACCTTGACATGATAACTTTGCTCCACACTTTGGCCTCAACTGGTCCCAATGACTCTGGTCCCCCCACCTAGGCCTCAATCTGGACCTGGTGACTGTGGTCCCCACCTGGGTCTCACCTGGACCTGGTGACTCTCGTTCCCACATGAACCACACCTGGACCTGGTGACTGTGGTGTTCTTGTAGACTCACATTTACCTGGTGACTCCTGTCCCCACTAGGCCCTTACCTGGATCTGGTGACTCTGGCCTGCAGGTTGGACTGACCTGGACCTGGTGAGTAGGGTTGCCACCTGGACCTCAACCATACCTGGTGACTCAGGTCCCCACGTGGGCCTCTTGGACCTGGTGAATCTGGTCCTTACCTTGTCCTCTCCCAGACCCTGGGACTCTGGTCACCACCTGGTCCTCACCTGGACCTGGTGAATCTGGTCCCCATCTGGGCCTCACCCAGTCCTGTTGACTTTGTTCCCCACCTGGACCTGATTGCTGTAGACTCTTTCTTGGCCTCACCTGGAACTTGTGACTCTGATCCTATCTGCGTGTCACCCATACCTGGTGACTCTGGTCCTCACCTGGGCATCAATGGTACCTGGTGACTCTGTTCCACACCTGAGCCTCACCTGTACATGATGACTCTGGAAACACTCTGGGCCTCACCCTGACCTAGTGACTCTGCTCCCCATCTGGATGTCACCTGGACCAGGTGTTTCTGGTACGGCTCTAGGCCTCAACCAGATATGGTGACTCTTGTCCTCAACTGGTCCTCACCTGGATCTAGTGAATATGCTCCATCTGAGCCTCATTTGGACCTGGTGACTCTGTTTCTTTTTTTTTTTTTAATTTTTATTTATTTATGATAGGCACACAGTGAGAGAGGGAGAGGCAGAGACACAGGCAGAGGGAGAAGCAGGCTCCATGCACCGGGAGCCTGACGTGGGATTTGATCCTGGGTCTCCAGGATCGCGCCCTGGGCCAAAGGCAGGCGCTAAACCGCTGCGCCACCCAGGGATCCCGGACCTGGTGACTCTGGTTCCTACCTGGGCATCATCGGGACATGGTTCCACTGTATGGCCTGCAGGTTAGCCTCACCTGGACCTGGTGACTCTGATCCCTACCTGGGCATCATCGGGACATGGTTCCATAGCTTGGCCTGCAGGTTGGCCTCACCTGGACCTGGTAACTCTGGTTCCTACCTGGGCATCATCGGGACATGTTCCACTGCATGGCCTGCAGGTTGGCCTCACCTGGAGCTGAGAACTCTAGTCCCTACCTGGAAATCATCAGGACATGGTTCCTCTCCATGGCCTGCAGGTTGGCCTCACCTGGACCTGGTGAGAGGGGTTGTCTCCTGGGCCTCACCCATGCCTGGTGACACAGGTCCCCACGTGGGCCTCACTTGGACCTGGTGAATCTGGTCCTTACCTGGTCCTCACCCGGAACTCGTAACTCTGTTCACCACCTGGGAATCACCTGGACCTGGTGAATCTGGTTCCCATCTGGGCCTCACCCAGTCCTCGGGTCTTTGTGCCCCACCTGGACCTGATTGCTGTGGACTCTTTCTTGGCCTCACCTGGAACTGGTGACTCTGATCCTATCTGCGCGTCACCCAGACCTGGTGACTCTGGTCCTCACCTGGGCATCATTGGTACCTGGAGACTCTGTTCCACACCGGAGCCTCACCTGGACATGATGACTCTGTATCCCCTCTGGGCCTCACCCTGACATGGTGACTCTGGTCCCCATCTGGATGTCACCTAGACCAGGTGAATCTGGTATCCCTCTACCCCTCAACTAGACCTGGTTACTCTGGTCCTCAACTGGGCCTCACCGGGACCTTGTAAATATGCTCCCCAACTGTGCCTCATCTGGACCTGGTGAGTCTGGTTCTACCTGGGCATCATCGGGACATGGTTACTGTATTCCCCACTGGGACTGACCTGATCCTGGTAACTCTGGTCCTGTTTTGGGCTCTTCTGTACCAGGTGACTCTGGGTCCATCTTGGGTTCACCGGTAGTTGGTGACTCTGATTCTAAGCATGGCCTCACCTGACCTGGTGACTGTGGTTCCCATCGGGACATCACCTGGACCTCGTGTCTCTGGTCCCACCTGGGCCTCACCAGGCCCTGGTGTCTCTGGTACAAACCTGGGTAGCATCAGGATACGGTTACACTGTTCACTAACAGTGACCCAGACGGACCTATTAACTCTGGTCTTCACCTTGGCCACACCTGGACATGTTGACACTGGTCCCCACCTGGGCCTCACCTGACGTGGTGACTCTTGTCACCACCGGGGACTCACCTGGACCTGCTTATTGTGTTCCACACCTGGGCCTAAGTAGACCTGTTGACCATGGTCCCCAAGCCGGCCTCACATTGACCTGTTGCCTCTGATCCCACCGGGGCCTCACGTGTATCTGGTAACTCTGGTCCTCACCTGGGCGTCACCTGGACCTAGTGACTCTGGTCCCCACCTGGGCTTCACCTGGATCTGGTGACTCTGGTCCCCACCTGGTCTTCACTTGGATCTGGTGACTCTGGTCCCCACCTGGACCTCTCCTGGACCTGGTGACTCTCTTTCCAACATGGACCTCACCTGGATCTGGTGAATCTGGTCCTCAGTTTGGCCTCACCTGGACCTAGTGTCTTTCGTCCCCACTTTGACGTAACTCAGAACTGCTGAATCTTGCCCCACCTAGGCCGCACCCAGAGCTGGTGACTCTGGTCCCCATCTATGCCTCAATTTGACCTGATGAATCTGGTTTTCACGTGGGCCTCACATGGACCTGAAACTCAGCTGGATAGAGTAGCTCTGATTCCCACAAGGGGCTCAGGTGATACTGGTGACTGTGGTCTTATTCTATGCCTCATCAGGACCTAGTGTTTCTGTTCCCCATCTGGGCCTGCATGGCACTAGTGACTCTGGTCCTCACCCAGGCATCATTGGGACCTGGATACTCTATTCCACACCTGGGCCTCACTTTGACCAGGGACCTCTGGTCCCATTCTGGGCCTCAAACTAAACTGGTTATTCTGGTTCCCCCTCTGGGCCTCACCCTGACTTGGTGACTCTGGTCCCCATCTGGATGTCACCTGGACCAGGTGATTCTGGTACCCCTCTAGGCCTCAACCAGATCTGGTGACTCTGGTCCTCAACTGAGCCTCACCTGGACCTAATGAATATGATCCATCTGGGCCTCATTTTTACCCTGTGACTCTGGTCGCTACCTGGGCATCATCGGGACATGGTCCCACTGCAAGGCCTGCAGGTTGGCCTCACCTGGACCTCGTGAGTGGGGTTGACACCTGGGGCTCACCCATACCTTGTGACTCAGGTCCCCACGTGGGCCTCTTGCACCTGGTGAATCTGATCCTCTTTTTTTTTTAAGATTTTATTTATTTATTCATGATAGTCACAGAGAGAGAGAGGGAGAGGCAGAGACACAGGCAGAGGGAGAAGCAGGCTCCATGCACCGGGAGCCCGACGTGGGATTCGATCCCGGGTCTCCAGGATCGCGCCCTGGGCCAAAGGCAGGGGCCAAACGGCTGCGCCACCCAGGGATCCCAGGTGAATCTGATCCTCAAATGGTCCTCTCCCAGACCCGGGGACTCTGGTCGCCACATGGTCCTCACCTGGACCTGGTGAATCTGGTCCCCCTCTGGGCCACACCCAGTCCTGGTGACTTTGTTCCCCACCTGGACCTGATTGCTGTGGACTCTTTCTTGGCCTCACCTGGAACTGGTGACTCTGAACCTATCTGCGCGTCACCCAGACATGGTGACTCTGGTCCTCACCTGGGCATCATTTGTACCTGGTGACTCTGTTCCACACCTGAGCCTCACCTGGACATGATGACTCTGGAACCTCTCTGGGCCTCACCCTGACCTGGTGACTCTGGTCCCCATCTGGATGTCACCTGGACCAGGTGATTCTGGTACCCCTCTAGGCCTCAACCAGATCTTGTGTCTCTGGTCCTCAACTGGGCCTCACCTGGACCTAGTGAATATGCTCCATCTGGCCTCATCTGGATATGGTGACTCTGGTCCCCACCTGGACCTCTCCTGGACCTGGTGACTCTCTTTCCAACATGGACCTCACCTGGATCTGGTGACTCTGGTCCTCAGTTTGGCCTCACCAGGACCTGGTTTCTCTGGTACCCACCTGAGTAGCATCAGGATATGGTTACACTGTTCAATAACAGTGACCCAGCCGGACCTATTAACTCTAGTCTTCACCTGGGCCACACCTGGACATGGTGACACTGGTTCCCACCTGGGTCTCACCTGGACATGGGGAGTCGGATCCCCACCTGGTCCTCACCTGGAACTGGTGATTCTCCTTTCCACATGGACATCATGTGGATCTGGTGGCTGTAGTGTTTCTAGCTTCTCATGTACCTCGTGACTCTCGTCCCAACCAGGGCCTCACCGGGACCTGGTGAGTGTGGTTGCGACCTGCACCTCACCTGGACCTGGTGATTCTGGTCTGTACCCGAGACTACCCTGGATCTGGTGACTGTGGTCCCCACCTGGGCTTCACCAGAATTTGGGGTTTCCGGTCCCCATCTGGGTCTCACCTGGCCCTGTTGACCATGGTCCTCGACTGAGCAAAATTGGGACCCGGTGACTGTGTTCCACAAGTGGACCTCACCTGGACCACGTGACTCTGGTCCCCCTCTGTGTCTCACCGTTCCCTGTGACTGTGAACCCCACTTTGGCCTGATTTGGACCTTCTGACCCTGGTTGCCACCTGCGCCTGACCTCGAACTGTTGACTCTTGTTCTTTGAAGGGCCTCTCCTGTACCTGGTGATCCTGGTCCCCACCTGGGCCTCACCTGACGTGGTGACTCTTGTCACCACCGGGGACTCTCCTGGACCTGGTGACTCTCTTTCCAATATGGACCTCACCTAGATCTGGTGACTCGGGTACTCAGTTTGGCCTCACCTGTACCTGGTGTCTCTCGTCCCCACTTTGACCTAACTCAGAACTGCTGAATCTTGCCACACCTAGGCCGCACCCAGACCTGGTGACCCTTGTCCCCAACTATGACTCAATTTCACCTGATGAATCTGGTCCTCACGTGGGCTTCACATGGACGTGGGACTCAGCTGGATAGAGTGCCTCTGGTTCCCACAAGGGGCTCACCTGATACTGGTGACTGTGGTCTTATTCTATGCCTCACCAGGACCTAGTGATTCTGTTCCCCATCTGGGCCTGCATGGCCCTAGTGACTCTGGTCCTCACCCAGGCATCATTGGGACCTGGATACTCTATTCCACACCTGGGTCTCACTTTCACCAGAGACCTCTGGTCCCATTCTGGGCCTCAAACTAAACTGGTTACTCTGGTTCCCCCTCTGGGCCTCACCCTTACCTGGTGACTCTGGTCACCACCTGGGACTCACCTGGACTTGGTGAATCCTGTTGCCACCTGCGCCTCACCTGAACCTTGTGACTGTGGTCCCACCTGGACCTCACCTGGATCTGGTGACTCTGGTTCCCATATGGGGCTCTCCTGGACCTGGTTCCTGTGGTCTCCATCTGGACTCACCTGGAACACAATGACTGTGATCCATA
The DNA here is from genome assembly GCF_003254725.2 of Canis lupus dingo. NCBI lineage: Eukaryota > Metazoa > Chordata > Mammalia > Carnivora > Canidae > Canis > Canis lupus. The sequence goes on along the minus strand of NW_026019430.1, from coordinate 93,418 downwards.
TTTGGTCCTCTCCTGGACCTGTTGACTCTGGTCCTTACCTTGGCATCATTGTGACCTGGATACTCTCTTATATACCTGGGCCTCACCTGGACCTGGTGACTGTGGTCCCACCTGTGCTTCACCTGGACGAGGTGACTGGTTCCTACAGGGACCTCACCTGGACCTGGTGACTCAGGTCCTCATATGGGCATCATGGGACCTCGATCCTCAGTTCCACATTGGGGCATCACATCGACCCAGTGATTCTCATCCCCCTCTGGGTCTCACCCTGACGTGGTGACTCTGATCCCCAACTGGATATCAGCAGAACTTGGTGACTCTGGTCCCCCTCTGGGAATCACCTGGAGCTGGGGACACTGGCCCTTAACTGGGCCTCAACAGGACATGGTTAATCTACTCCTCACTTAGTCTTCGTCTGAACCTTGTGACTCTTTTCCCACCTGGCATCAATGGGACATGGTTACTCTGTTCCCCACCTTGGCCTCACCTGGACATGATAACTTTGCTCCACACTTTGGCCTCAACTGGTCCTGATGACTCTGGTTCCCGCACTTAGGCCTCATTCTGGACCTGGTGACTGTGGTCCCCACGTGGGTCTCACCTGGTCCTGGTGACACTCATTCCCACATTAACCACACCTGGACCTGGTGACTGTGGTGCTCTTGTAGACTCACATTTACCTGGTGTCTACGGTCCCCTCTAGGGCCTCACCTGGATCTGGTGACTCTGGTCTGCAGGTTCGCCTCACTTGGACCTGGTGAGTGGGGTTGCCACCTGTGCCTCACCCAAACCTGGTGACACAGGTCCCCACGTGGGCCTCTTGGACCTGTTAATCTGTTCCTTACCTGGTCCTCCACCAGACCCGGGGACTCTGGTCCCCAACTGGGCCTCACCTGGACCTGGAGAATCTGTTCCCCATCTGGGCCTCACCCAGTCCTGGTGACTTTGTTCCCCACCTGGACCTGATTGCTGTGGACTCTTTCTTGGACTCAACTGGAACTGGTGACTCTGATCCTATCTGCGCGTCACCCAGACCTGGTGACTCAGGTCCTCACCTGGGCATCAACGGGACCTAGTGAATATGCTCCCCACCTGTGCCTCATCTGGACCTGGTGACGCTGGTTCTATCTGGGCATCATCGGGACATGGTTACTCTGTTCCACACTGGGACTGACCTGGTCCTGGTAACTCTGGCCATGACTTTGGCCTCTCTGTACCAGGTGACTCTGGCTCCACATGGGCCTCACCTGTAACTGGTGACTCTGATCCTATGCATGGCCTCACCAGACCTGGTGACTGTGGTTCCCATCGGGACCTCACCTTGTCCTCATGTCTCTGGTCCCACCTGGGCCTCACCAGGGCCTAGTGTCTCTGGTACCCACCTGGGTTGCATCAGGATATGGTTTCACTGTTCACTAACAGTGACCCTGCCGGACCTATTAACTCTGGTCTTCACCTGGGCCGCACCTGGACAAGGTGACACTGGTTCCCACCTGGGTCTCACCTGGACATGGTGAGTCGGATCCCCACCTGGTCCTCACCTGTAACTGGTGTTTCTCGTTCCCACATGGCATCATGTGGACCTGGTGGCTGCAGTGTTTCTAGCTTCTCATGTACCTCGTGACTCTGGTCCGCACCAGGGCCTCACCGGGACCTGGTGAGTGTGGTTGCCACCTGCATCTCACCTGCACCTGGTGATTCTGGTTTGCACCTGAGACTACCCTGGATCTAGTGACTGTGGTCCCCACCTGGGCTTCACCTGGATTTGGGGACTCAGGTCCCCATCTGGGCCTCAACTGGCCCTGTTGACCATGGTCCTCAACTGGGCAAAATTGGGTCGCGGTGACTGTGTTCCACAAATGGAACTCACCTGAACCACGTGACTCTGCTTCCCCTCTGGGTCTCACCGTGCCCTAGTGACTGTGAACCCCACTTTGGCCTGACTTGGACCAGCTGACCCTGGTTGGAACCTGCGCCTGACGTCGAACTGTTGTCTCTGGTTCTTTCAAGGGCCTCCCCTGTACCTGGTGATCCTGGTTCCCATCGGTCCTCACCTGGACGTGGTGACCCTTGTCACCACTGGGGACTCACATGGACCTGCTTACTGTGTTCCACACCTGGGCCTCAATAGACCTGTTGACCATGGTCCCCAAGCCGGCCTTACATTGACCTGTTTCCTCTGATCCCCACCGGGGCCTCACGTGTACCTGGTAACTCTGGTCCTCACCTGGGCCTATTCTGGACCTAGTGACTCTGGTCCCCACCTGGGCTTCACCTGGATCCGGTGACTCTGGTCCCCACCTGGACTTCACCTGTATCTGGTGACTCTGGTACCCAGCTGGACCTCTCCTGGACCTGGTGACTCTCTTTCCAACATGGACCTCACCTGGATCTGGTGACTCTGGTCCTCAGTTTGTACTCACCTCGACCTGGTGTCTCTCGTCCCCACTTTGACCTAACTCAGAACTGCTGAATCTTCCCCCACCTAGGCCGCACACAGACCTGGTGACTCTTGTCCCCAGCTATGCCTCAATTCGACCTGTTGAATCTGGTCCTCACGTGGGCCTCACATGGACCCGGGACTCAGCTGGATAGAGTGGCTCTGGTTCCCACAAGGGGCTCACCTGATACTGCTGACTGTGATCTTAGTCTATGCCACACCAGGACCTGGTGATTCTGTTCCCCATTTGGCCCTGCATAGCTCTAGTGACTCTGGTCTTCACCCAGGCATCATTGGGACCTGGATACTCTATTTCACACCTGGGCCTCACTTTGACTAGGGATCGCTGGTCCCATTCTGGGCCTCAAATTAACTGGTTACTCTGGTTTCCCCTCTGGGCCTCACCCTTACCTTGTGACTCTGGACACCCCTTGGGCTTCACTTGGGCCTGGTGAATCTGGTCCTTAGCTGGTCCGCACCTGGATGTGGTGACTGGTCGCCACCTGGGCCTCACCTGGACTTGGTGAAACCTGTTGCCACCTCGCCTCCCCTGGACCTTGTGACTGTGGTCCCACCTGGACCTCACCTGGATCTGGTGGCTCTGGTTAACATATGGGGCTCTCCTGGACCTGGTTCCTGTGGTCTCCATCTGGCCTCACCTGTAACACAATGACTCTGATCCATATTTGTGCCTCTCCTGGACCTGTTGACTCTGGTCCTTACCTGGAAATCATTGGGAGCTGGATACTCTCTTATATACTTGGGCCTCACCTGGACCTGGTGACTGTGGTCCCACCTGGGCCTCACCTAGACGAGGTGACTGGTTCCCACAGGGACCTCACCTGGACCTGGAGACTCAGGTCCTCATATGGGCATCATGGGACCTGTTTTCTCAGTTCCACATCGGGGCCTCACCTGGACCTAGTGATTCTCGTCTCACTCTGGGCCTCACCATGACGTGGTGACTCTGGTCCCCACCTGGGTATCAGCAGAACCGGGTGACTCTGGTCCCCCTCTGGGACTCACCCGGAGCTGGGGACACTGGTCCTCAACTGGGCCTCAACAGGACCTGGTGAATGTACTCCTCACTTAGGCCTCGTCTGGACCTTGTGACTCTTTTCCCACCTGGCATCAATGGGACATGGTTACTCGGTTCCCTACTTGGGCCTCACCTGGACATGATAACTTTGCTCAACACTTTGGCCTCAACTAGTCCTGATGAATCTGGTCCCCCCACCTAGGCCGCAATCTGGACCTGGTGACTGTGGTCCCCAACTGGGTCTCACCTGGACCTGGGGACTCTCGTTCCCACATGAACCACACCTGGACCTGGTGACTGTGGTGTTCTTGTAGACTCACATTTACCTGGTGACTCCGGTCCCCACTAGGGCCTCACCTGGATCTGGTGACTCTGGCCTGCAGGTTGGCCTCACCTGGACCTGGTGAGTGGGGTTGCCACCTGGGCCTCACCCATACCTGATGACTCAGGTCCCCACGTGGGCCTCTTGGACCTGGTGAATCTGGTCCTTACCTGGTCCCCTCCCAGACCCGGGGACTCTGGTCACCACCTGGGCCTCACCTGGACCTGGTGAATCTGGTCCCCATCTGGGCCTCACCCAGGCTTGGTGACTTTGTTCCCCACCTGGATCCGAATGCTGTGGACTCTTTCTTGGCCTCACCTGGAACTGGTGAATCTGATCCTATCTGCGCGTCTCCCAGACCTGGTGACTCTGGTCCTCACCTGGGCATTATTGGTACCTGGTGACTCTGTTCCACACCTTATGCTCACCTGGACATGATGACTCTGGAACCTCTCTGCGCCTCACCCTGACCTGGTGACTCTGGTCCCCATCTGGATGTCACCTGAACCAGGTGATTCTGGTACCCCTCTAGGCCTCAACCAGATATGGTGACTCTGGTCCTCAACTGGGCCTCACCTGGACCTAGTGAATATGCACCATCTGGGCCTCATTTGGACCTGATGACTCCGGTCCCTACCTGGGCATCATCGGGACATGGTTCCACTGCATGGCCTGCAGGTTGGCCTCACCTGGACCTGGTGAGTGGGGTTGCCACCTGGGCCTCACCCATACCTGGTGACACAGGTCCCACGTGGGCTTCACTTGGACCTGGTGAATCTGATCCTTACCTGTTCCTCACCCGGAACTGGTAACTCTGGTCATCACCTGGGAATCACCTGGACCTGTTGAATCTGGTCCCCATCTGGGCCTCACCCAGTCCTGGTGACTTTGTTCCCCACCTGGACCTGATTGCTGTGGACTCCTTCTTGGCCTCACCTGGAACTGGTGACTCTGACCCTAACAGGACCTCACCCAGATCTGGTGACTCTGGTCCTCACCTGTGGACCATTATGACCTGGATACTCTGTTCCACACCTGAGCCTCAACTGGACATGATAACTTTGCACCACAGTTGGGGCTCAAGTGGTCCTGATGGCACTGGTACCCTCTTAGGCTTCAATCCGGACCTGGTGACTGTCGTCCCCACCTGGTTCTCACCTGGAACTGGTGACTCTCGTTCCCACATGAACCACACCTGGACCTGGTGACTGTGGTGTTCTTGTAGACTCACTTTTACCTGCTGTCTCCGGTGCCGACTAGGGCCTCACGTGGATCTGGTGACTTTGGCATGCAGGTTGGCCTCACCTGGACCTGGTGAGTGGGGTTGCCACCTGGGCCTCACCCAAACCTGGTGACTCTGTCCCCACGTATGCCTCTTCTACCTGGTGAATCTGGTCCTTACCTTGTCGTCTCCCAGCCCCGGGGTCTCTGGTCACCACCTGGGCCTACCTGTACCTGGTGAATCTGATCCCCATCTGGGCCTCACCCAGGGCTGTTGACTTTGTTCCCCACCAGTATCTGATTGGTGTGGACTCTTTCTTCGCCTCACCTGGAACTGGTGACTCTGATCCTATCTGCCCGTCACCCAGACCTGGTGACTCTGGTCCTCACCTGGGCATCTTTGGTACCTGGTGACTCTGTTCCACACCTGAGCCTCACCTGGACATGATGACTCTGGAACCACTCTGGGTCTCATCCTGACCTGGTGACTCTGGTCCCCATCTGGATGTCACCTGAACCAGGTGATTCTGGTACCCCTCTAGGCCACAACCAGGTCTGGTGATTCTGGTCCTCCACTGGACCTCACCTGGACCTGGTGAATATGCTCCATCTGGGCCTCATTGGACCTGGTGATTCTGGTCCCTACCTGGGCATCATCGGGACATGTTTCCACTGCATGGCCTGCAGGTTGACCTCACCTGGACCTGGTAACTCTGGTCCTTACCTGGGCATCATCGGGACATGGTTCCTCTGCATGGCCTGCAGGTTGGCCTCACCTGGACCTGGTGAGTGGGGTTGCCACATGGGCCTCCCCCATGCCTGGTGACACAGGTCCCCAAGTGGGCCTCACTTGGACTTGATGAATCTGGTCCTTACCTGGTCCTCAACCAGAATTGGTAAGTCTGGTCACCTTGGAACATTATGGTCTGGATACTCTGTTCCACACCTGAGCCTCACCTGGACATGATGACTCTGGATCCGCTCTGGGCCTCAGCCTGACATGGTGACTCTGTTCCCCAACTGGATGTCACCTAGACAAGGTGAATCTGGTACCCCTCTAGGCCTCAACTAGACCTGGTGACTCTGGTCCTCAACTGGGCCTCACCGCGATCTAGTGAACATGCTCCCCACCTGTGCCTCATCTGGACCTGGTGACTCTTGTCACCACCGGGGACTCACCTGGACCTGGTTACTGTGTTCCACACCTGGGCCTGAAGTCGACATGTTGACCATGGCCCCAAGCCGGCCTCACATGGACCTGTTGCCTCTGATGCCCACCGGGGCCTCACGTGTACCTGGTATCTCTGGTCCTCACCTGGGCCTCATGTGGACCTAGTGACTCTGGTCCCCACCTGGGCTTCACCTGGATCTGGTGACTCTGGTCCCCACCTGGATGTCACCTGGAACTGGTGACACTGGTCCATACCTGAACCTCTCCTGGACCTGGTGACTCACTTTCCAACATGGACCTCACTTGCATCTGGTGATCTGGTCCTCAGTTTGGCCTCACCTGGACCTGGTGTCTCTCGTCCCCACTTTGACCTAACTCAGAAATGCTGAATCTTGCCCCACATAGGCCGCACGCTGACCTGGTGACTCTTGTCCCCAGTTATACCTCAATTCGACCTGATGAATCTGATCCTCACGTGGGCCTCCATGGACGTGGGACTCAGCTGGATAGAGTGGCACTGGTTCCCACAAGGGACTCACCTGATACTGCTGACTCTGGTCTTATTCTATGCCTCACCAGGACCTAGTGATTCTGTTCCCCATCTGGGCCTGCATGGCCCTAGTAACTCTGCTCCTCACCCAGGCATCATTGGGATCTGGATACTCTATTCCACACCTGGGCCTCACATTCACCAGGGACCTAGGGTCCCATTCTGGGCCTCAAACTAAACTGGTTACTCTGGTTCCACCTCTGGACCTCACACCTACTTGGTGACACTGGTCACCCCTTGGGCTTCACTTGGGCCTGGTGAATCTGGTCCTTAAGTGGTCAGCACCTGGATCTGGTGACCGGTCGCCCCCTGGGCCTCACCTGGACTTGGTGAATCCTGTTGCCACCTGCGCCTCCCCTGGACGTTGTGACTGTGGTCCCACCCTGACATCAACTTGATCTGGTGGCTCTGGTTCCCTTATGGGGCCCTCCTGGACCTGGTTCCTGTGGTCTCCATCTGGCCTCACATGGAACACAATGATTCTGAATCATATTTGGGCCTCTCCTGGACCTGTTGACTCTGGTCCTTACCTGGGGATCATTGGGACCTGGATACTCTCTTATATACCTCGGCCTCACCTGCACCTGGTGACTGTGGTCCCACCGGGACCTCACCTGGACGAGGTGACTGGTTCTCACAGGGACCTCACCTGGACCTGGTGACTCTGGTCCTCAAATGGGCATCATGGGACCTGGTTTCTCAGTTCCACATCGGGGCCTCACCTGGACCTAGTGATTCTCGTCCCCTCTGGGCCTCACCCTGACGTGTTGGCTCTGGTCCCCAGCTGGATATCATCAGAACCGGGTGACTCTGGTCCCCCTCTGGGACTCACCCGGGGCTGGCTACACTTGTCCTCATCTGGGCATCAACAGGGCCTTGTGAATCTACTCCTCACTTAGGCCTCCTCTGGACCTTGTGACTCTTTTCCCACCTGGCATCAATGGGACATGGTTACTCTGTTTCCCACCTGGGTCTCACCTGGACATGATAACTTTGCTCCACACTTTGGCCTCAACAAGTCCTTATGACTCTGGTCCCCCCACCTAGTCTTCAATCTGGACCTGGTGCCTGTGGTCCCCACCTGGGTCTCACCTGGACCTGGTGACTCTCGTTCCCACATGAACCACACCTGGACCTGGTGACTGTGGTGTTCTTGTAGACTCACATTTACCTGGTGACTCCGGTCCCCACTAGGGCCTCACCTGGATCTCGTGACTCTGGCCTGCAGGTTGGCCTCACCTGGACCTGTTGAGTGGGGTTGCCACCTGGGCCTCACCCATACCTGGTGACTCAGGTCCCCACGTGGGCCGCTAGGATCTGGTGAATCTGGTCCTTACCTGGTCCTCTCCCAGACCCGATGACTCTGGTCACCACCTGGGCCTCACCTGGACCTGGTGAATCTGGTCCCCATCTGGGCCTCACACATTCTTGGTGACTTTGTTCCACACCTGGACCTGATTGCTGTGGACTCTTTCTTGGCCGCACATGGAACTGGTGAATCTGATCCTATCTGCGCGTCACCCAGACCTGTTGACTCTGGTCCTCATCTGGGCATCATTGGTACCTGGTGACTCTGTTCCATACCTGAGCCTCGCCTGGACATGATGTGTCTGGAACTTCTCTGGTCCTCACCCAGACCTGGTGACTCTGGTTCCCATCTGGATGTTACCTGTACCAGGTGATTCTGGTACCCCTGTAGGCCTCAACCTGATGTGGTGACTCTGGTCCTGAAGTGGGCCTCACCTGGACCTAGTGAATATGCTCCATCTGGGAGTCATTTGGACCTGGTGACTCTGGTCCCTACCTGGGCATCATCGGGACATGGTTCCACTGCATGGCTTGCAGGTTGGCCTCAGCTGGACCTGGTATCTTTCGTCCCTATCTAGCATCATCGGGACATGGTTCCTCTGCATGGCCTGCAGGTTGGCCTCACCTGGACCTGGTGAGTGGTGTTGCCACCTGGGCCTCACCCATACCTGGTGACACAGGTCCTCACTTTGGCCTCTTGGACCTGGTGAATCTGGTCCTTACCTGGTCCTCTCCCAGACCCGGGGACTCTGGTCACCACCTGGGCCTCACCTGGGCCTGGTGAATCTGGCCCCCTCTGGGCCTCACCCAGTCCTGGTGACTTTGTTCCCCACCTGGATCTGATTGCTGTGGATTCTTTCTTGGCCTCACCTGGAACTGGTGACTCTGATCCTATCTGCACGTCTCCCAGACCTGGTGACTCAGGTCCTCATATGGGCATCATGGGACCTGGTTTCTCAGTTCCACATCGGGGCCTCACCTGGACCTAGTGATTCTCGTCCCATTATGGTCCTCACCCTGACGTGGTGACTCTGGTCCCCACCTGGATATCACCAGAACCGGGTGACTCTGGTCCCCCTCTGGAACTCACCCGGAGCTGGGGACACTGGTCCTCAACTGGGCCTCAACACGACCTGGTGAATCTACTCCTCACTTAGGCCTCGTCTGGACCTTGTGCCTCTTTTCCCACCTGGCATCAATGGGACATGGTTAGTCTGTTCCCAACCTGGGCCTCACCTGGCCATGATAACTTTGCTCCACACTTTGGCCTCAACTAGTCCTGATGACTCTGGTCCCCCGACCTAAGCGTCAATCTGGACCTGATTGCTGTGGACTCCTTCTTAACCTCAACTGGAACTGGTGACTCTGATCAAGATTGAGGATCCCCAATCTGGGCCTCACCTGTCCCTGTCAACCATGGTCTTCAACTGGCAAAATTGGGACCCGGTGACTGTGCTCCGCCCCTGGACCTCACCTGGACCAGGTGACTCTGGTCCCCCTCTGGGTCTCACCGTGCCCTAGTGACTGTGAACCCCACTTTGGCCTGACTTGGACCTGCTGACCCTGGTTGACACCTGCGCCTGACCTCGAACTCTTGACTCTGGTTCATTCAAGGGCTTCCCCTGTACCTGGTGATCCTGGTCCCCCCCTGGGACTCACCTGGACGTGGTGACACCTGTCACCACCGGGGACTCACCTGGACCTGCTTACTGTCTTCCACACTTGGACATCAAGTAGACCTGTTGACCATGGTACTGAAGCCGGCCTCATATGGACCTGTTGCTTCTGATTTCCACCGGGGCATCACGTGTACCTGGAAACACTGGTCCTCACTTGGGCCTCATCTGGACCTAGTGTCTCTGGTCCCCACCTTGGTTTCCCCTGGATCTGGTGACTCTGGCCTGAAGGCTGGCCTCACCTGGACCTGGTGAGTGGGGTTGACACCTGGCCTCACCCATACCTGGTGACTCAGGTCTCCACGTGGGCCTCTTGGACCTGGTGAATCTGGTCCTTACCTGGACCTCTCCCAGCCCCGGGGACTCTGGTCAACACCTGGGTCTCACCTGGACCTGGTGAATCTGGTCCCCATCTGTGCCTCACCCAGTCCTGGTGACTTTTTTCCCCACCTGGACCTGATTGCTGTGGACTCTTTCTTTGCCTCACCTGGAACTGGTGACTATGATCCTATCTGAGTGTCACCCAGACCTGGTGACTCTGGTCCTCACCTGGGCATCATTGGTACCTGGAGACTCTGATCCACACCTGAGCCTCACCTGGACATGATGACACTGGAACCTCTCTGGGCCTCACCCTAACCTGGTGACCCTGGTCCCCATCTAGATGTCACCTGGACCTGGTGATTCTAGTACCCCTCTAGGACTCAACCAGATCTGGTGACACTTGTCCTCAACTGGGCCTCACCTGGACCTAGTGAATATGCTCCATCTGGGCCTCATCTGGACCTGGTGACTCTGGTCCCTACCTGGGCATCATCGGGACATGGTTACTCTATTCCACACTGGGAATGGCCTGATCCTGGTAACTCTGGTCCTCTCTTTGGACTCTTCTCTACTAGGTAACTCTGGTTCCACCTGGGCCTCACCTGTAACTGGTGACTCTGATCCTACGCATGGACTCATCAGACCTGGTGACTGTGCTTCCCATCGGGAACTCATCTGGACCTCATGTCTCCGGTCCCACTTGGGCCTTACCAGGACCTGGTGTCTCTGCTAACCACCTGGGTAGCATCAGGATATGGTTACGCTGTTCACTAACAGTGACCCACCGGACCTATTAACACTGGTCTTCACCTGGGCCACACCTGGACATGGTGACACTGTTTCCCACCTGGGTCTCACCTGGACATGGTGAGTCAGATCCCCACCTGGTCCTCACCTGTAACTGGTGATTCTCGTTTCCACATGGACATCATGTGAACCTGGTGGCTGCAGTGTTTCTAGCTTCTCATGTACCTCGTGACTCTGGTCCCCACCAGGGCCTCACCGGGACCTGGTGAGTGTGGTGGCCATGTGCACCTCACCTGGACCTGGTGATTCTGGTCTGCACCCGAGACTACACTGGATTGGTGACTGTAGTCCCTACCTGGGCTTCACCTTGATTTGGGGATTCCGGTCCCCATCTGGGCCTCACCTGGCCTTGTTGACCATGGTCCTCAACTGGCCAAAATTGGGACCCGGTGACTGTCTTCCACAACTGGACCTCACCTGGACCAGGTGACTCTGGTCCCCCTCTGGGTCTCACCGTGCCCTAGTTACTGTGAACCCCACTTTGGCCTGACTTGGACATGCTGACCCTGGTTGCCACCTCCGCCTGACCTCGAAATGTTGACTCTGGTTCTTTCAAGGCCCTCCCCTGGACCTGGTGATCCTGGTCCCCACCTGGGCCTCACCTGGACGTGGTGACTCTTGTCACCACCGGGGACTCATCTGGACCTGGTTACTGTGTTCCACACCTGGGCCTCAAGTAGACCTGTTGACCATGGTACCCAAGCTGGCCTCACATGGCCTGTTGCCTCTGATCCCCACTGGGGCCTCACGTGTACCTGGTAACTCTGGTTCTCACCTGGGCCTAATCTGGACCTAGTGACTCTGTCCCCACCTGGGCTTCACCTGGATCTGGTGACTCTAGTCCGCACCTGGACTTCACCTGTATCTGGTGACTCCGGTCCCCACATGGACCTCTCCTGGACCTGTTGACTCTTTCCAACATGGACCTCACCTGGATCTGGTGACTCTGGTCCTCAGTTTGGCCTCACCTGGACCTGGTGTCTCTCGTCCCCACTTTGACCTAACTCAGAACTGCTGAATCTTGCCCCACATAGGACGCACCCACACCTGGTGACTCTTGTCCCCAGCTATGCCTCAATTCGACCTGATGAATCTGGCCCTCACGTGGGCCTCACATGGACCTGGGACTCAGCTGGATAGAGTGGCTCTGGTTCCCACAAGGGGTTCACCTCATACTGCTGACTGTGGTCTTATTCTATGCCTCACCAGGACCAAGTGATTCTGTTCGCCGGCTGGGCCTGCATGGCCTTAGTGACTCTGTTCCTCACCCAGGCATCATTGGGACCTGGATACTCTATTCCACACCTGGGCCTCACTTTGACGAGGGACCTCTGGTCCCATTCTGGGCCTCAAACTAAACTGGTTACTCTGGCTCCCCCTCTGGGCCTCACGCGGACCTGGTGACTCTGGTCATCACTTGGGGTTCACTTGGGCCTGGTGAATCTGGTCCTAACCTGGTCCGCACATGGATGTGGAGACTGGTCGCCACCCGGGCCTCACCTGGACTTTATGAATCATGTTGCCACCTGCGCCTCACCTGGAACTTGTGACTGTGATCCCACCTTGACCTCAACTGAATCTGGTGGCTCTGGTTCCCATATGTGTCTCTCCTGGACCTGGTTCCTGTGGTCTCCATCTGGCCTCACCTGGAACACAATGACTCTGATTCATATTTGGGCCTCTCCTGTACATGTTGTCTCTGGTCCTTACCTGGGCATCATTGGGACCTGGATACTCTCTTTTATACCTGGGCCTCACCTGGACCCGGTGACTGTGGTCCCACCTGGACCACACCTGGACGAGGTGACTGGTTCCCACAGGGACCTCACCTGGCCCTGGTGACTCAGGTCCTCATATCGGCATCATGGGACCTGTTTTCTCAGTTCCACATCGGGGCCTCACCTGTACTTTGTGATTCTCGTCCCCCTCGAGGCCTCACCCTGACTTGGTGACTCTGGTCCCCACCTGGGTATCAGCAGAACCGGGTGACTCTGGTCCCCCTCTGGGACTCACCCAGAGCTGGGGTCACTGGTCCTCAACTGGGCCTCAACAGGACCTGGTGAATCTACTCCTCACTTAGGCCTCGTCTGGACCTTGTGACTCTTTTCCCACCTGGCATCAATGGGACATCGTTAATCGGTTCCCCAACTGGCCCTCACATAAACATGTTAACTTTGCTCCACACTTTGGCCTCAGCTGGTCCTGATGACTCTCGTCCCCCCACCTAGGCCTCAATCTGGACCCGGTGTCTGTGGTCCCCACCTGGGTCTCACCTGGACCTGGTGACTCTCGTTCCCACATGAACCACACCTGGACCTGGTGACTCTGGTGTTCTTGTAGACTCACATTTACCTGGTGACTCCGGTCCCCACTAGGGCCTCAACTGGATCTGGTGACTCTGGCCTGCAGGATGGCCCCACCTGGACCTGGTGAGTGGGCTGCCACTCCATACCTGGTGACTCAGGTCCCCAGGTGGGCCTCTTGGACCTGGTGAATCTGGTCCTTACCTGGTCCTCTCCCAGTCCCGGGGACTCTGGTCACCACTTGGGCCTCACCTGGAACTGGTGAATCTGGTCCCCATCTAGTCCTCACCCAGTCCTGGTGACTTTGTTCCCCACCTGGACCTGATTGCTGTGGACTCTTTCTTGGCCTCACCTGGAACTGGTGACTCTGATCCTATCTGCGCGTCACCCAGATCTGGTCACTCTGGTCCTCACCTGTGGACCATTATAACCTGGATACTCTGTTCCACACCTGAGCCTCACCTGGACATGATGACTCTGGATCCTCTCTGGGCCTCAGCCTGACATGGTGACTCTGGTCCCCATCTGGATGTCACCTGGTCCAGGTGATTCTGGTACCCATCTAGGCCTCAACCATATCTGGTGACTCTGTTCCTCAACTGTGCCTCCCCTGGACCTAGTGAATATGCTCCATCTGGGCCTCATTTGGACCTGGTGACTCTGGTCCCTACCTGGGCATCATCGGGACATGTTTCCACTGCATGGCCTGTAGAATGACCTTAACTGGACCTGGTAAATCTGGTCCCTACCTGAGCATATTGGGACACGGTTCCTCTGCATGGCCTGCACCTTGGCCTCACCTGGACCTATTGAGTTGCGTTCCCACATGGGCCTCACCCATACCTGGTGACACAGGTCCGCACGTGGGCCTCACTTGGATCTGGTGAATCTGGTCCTTACCTGGTCCTCACCTGGAAGAGTAACTCTGGTCACCACCTGGGAATGACCGGGACCTGGTGAATCTTGTCCGCATCTAGTCCTCACCCAGTCCGGGTGAATTTGTTCCCCACCTGGACCTGATTGCTGTGGACTCCTTCTTGGCCTCAACTGGAACCAGTGACTCTGATCCTAACTGGGCCTCTCACAGAGCTGGTGACTCTGGTCCTCACCTGTGGACCATTATGACCTGGATACTCTGTTCCACACCTGAGCCTCACCTGGACATGATGACTCTGGAACCCCTCTGGGCCTCACCCTGACATGGTGACTCTCGTCCCCATGTGGATGTCATCTAGACCAGGTGAATCTGGTACCCCCCCTAGGCCTCAACTAGACCTGGTGACTCTGGTCCTCAACTGGGCCTCAACAGGACCTAGTGAATATGCTCCCTACCTGCGCCTCATCTGGACCTGGTGACTGTGGTTCTACCTGGGCATCATCGGGACATGGTTACTCTATTCCCCAATGGGACTGACCTGATCCTGGTAACTCTGGTCCTGACTTTGGCCTCTTCTGTACCAGGTGACTCTGTTCCACCTGGGCTTCACCTGTAACTGGTGACTCTGATACTATGCATGGCCTCACCTGACGTGGTGACTGTGGTTCCCAGCGGGACCTCAACTGGACCTCATGTCTCTGGTCCCACCTGGGCCTCACCACGACCTGGTGTCTCTGTTAACCACCTGGGTAGCATCAGGATATGGTTACACTGTTCACTAACAGTGACCCAACCGGACCTATTAACTCTGGTCTTCACCTGGGCCACACTTGGACATGGTGACACTCGTTCCCACCTGGGTCTCACCTCTACATGGAGAGTCGGATCCCCACCTGGTCCTCACCTGTAACTGGTGATTCTCGTTCCCACATGGACATCATGGGGACCTGGTGGCTGTAGTGTTTCTAGCTTCTCATGTACCTCGTGACTCTGGTCCCCACCAGGGCCTCACCGGGACCTGGTGACTGTGGTGTTCTTGTAGACTCACATTTACCTGGTGACTCCGGTCCCACTAGGGCCTCACCTGAATCTGGTGGCTCTGGCCTGTAGGTTGACCTCACCTGGACCTGGTGAGTGGGGTTGACACCTGGGCCTCACCCATACCTGGTGACACAGGTCCCCACGTGTGCCTCTTGGACCTGGTGAATCTGGTCCTTACCTGGTCCTCTCCCAGAACCGGGGACTCTGGTCACCACCTGGGCCTCACCTGGACCTGGTGATTCTGGTTCCCATCTGGACCTCACCCAGTCCTGGTACTTTGATCCCCACCTGGAACTGATTGCTGTGGACTCTTTCTTGGCCTCACCTGGAACTGGTGACTCTGATCCTATCTGCGCGTCACCCAGACCTGGTGACTCTGGTCCTCACCTGGGCATCACTGCTACCTGGTGACTCTGTTCCACACCTGAGCCTCACCTGGACATGATGACTCTGGATCCTCTGGGCCTCACCCTGACCTGGTGACTCTGGACCCATCTGAATGTCACCTGGACCAGGTGATTCTGGTACCCCTCTAGGCCTCAACCAGGTCTGGTGACTCTGGTCCTCAACTGGGCCTCACCTGGACCTATTGAATATGCACCATCTGGGCCTCATTTGGACCTGGTGACTCTCTTCCCTACCTGGGCATCATCGGGACATGGTTCCACTGCATGGCCTTTAGGTTGGCCGCACCTGGACCTGGTAACTGTGGTTCTACCTGGGCATCATCGGGACGTGGTTACTCTATTCCCAGTGGGACTGACCTGATGGTGGTAACTCTGGTCCTGACTTTGGCCACTTCTGTGCCATGTGACTCTGGCTCCCCCTGGACATCACCTGTAAGTGGTGACTCTGAACATAAGCATGGCCTCACCTGACCTGCTGACTGTGGTTTCCATCGGTACCTAACCTGGTCCTCATGTCTCTGGTCCCAACTGGGACTCACCAGGACCTTGTATCTGGTACCCACCTGAGTAGCATCAGGATATGGTTACACTGTTCACTAACAGTGACCCGGCCGGACCTATTAACTCTCGTCTTCACCTGGTCCACACTTGGACATGCTGACACTGGTTCCCACCAGGGTCTCACCTGGACATGGTGACTCAGATCCCCACCTGGTCCTCACCTGTAACTTGTAATTCTCGTCCCCACATGACACCATGTGGACCTGGTGGCTGCAGTGTTTCTAGCTTCTCATGTACCTCGTGACTCTGGTCCCCACCAGGGCCTCACCGGGACTTGGTGAGTGTGGTTGCTACCTGCACCTCACCAGGACCTAGTGATTCTGGTCTCCACCTGAGACTACCCTGGACTGGTGACGGTGGTCCCCACCTGGGCTTCACCTGAACTTGGGGACTCCGGTCCCCATCTGGGCCTCAACTGTCCCTGTTGAACATGGTCCTCAACTGGGCAAAATTGGGACCCGGTGACTGCGTTCCACAACTGGAACTCACCTCGACAAAGTGACTCTGGTCCCTCTCTGGGTCTCACTGTGCCCTAGTGACTGTGAACCGCACTGTGGCCTGACTTGGACCTGCTGACCCTGGTTGCCACCTGCGCCTGACCTCGAACTGTTGTCTCTGGTTCTCTCAAGGGCCTCCCCTGTACCTGGTGACCTGGTCCCCAATTGGGCCTCACCTGGACGTGGTGACTCTTGTCACCACCGGGGACTCACCTGGACATGATTACTGTGTTAAACACCTGGGCCTCAAGTAGACCTGTTGACCATGGTCCCCAAGCCGGCCTCACGTGGACCTTTTGGCTCTGATCCCCGCCGGGGCCTCACGTGTATCTGGTAACACTGATCCTCACCTGGGCCTCATCTGGACCTAGTGACTCTGGTCCCCACCTAGGCTTCACCTGGATCTGGTGACTCTGGTCCCCACCTGGACTTCACCTGGATCTGCTGACTCTGGTCCCCACCTGGACCTCTCCTGGATCTGGTGACTCTCTTTCCAACATGGACCTCACCTGGATCTGGTGCCTCTGGTCCTCCGTTTGGCCTCACCTGGACCTGGTGTCTCTCGTCCCCACTTTGATCTAACTCAGAACTGCTGAATCTTGCCCCACCTAGGCCGCACCCACACCTGGTGACTCTTGTCCCCAGCTATGCCTCAATTCGAACTGATGAATCTGGTCCTCACGTGGGGCTCACATGGACCTGGGACTCAGCTGGATAGAGTGTTCCTGGTTCCCACAAGGGGCACACCTGATACTGGTGATTGTGGTCTTATTCTATGCCTCACCAGGACCTAGTGATTCTGTTCCCCATCTGGGCCTGCATGGCCCTAGTGACTCTGGTTCTCACCCAGGCATCATTGGGACCTGAATACTCTATTCCACATCTCGGCCTCACTTTGACCAGGGACCTCTGGTCCCATTCTGGGCCTCAAACTAAACTGGTTACTCTGGTTCCCCTCTGGGCCTCACCCTTACCTGGTGACTCTGGTCACCCCTTGGGCTTCACTTGGGCCTTGTCAATCTGGTCCTTAGAAGGTCCGCATCTGGATCTGGTGACTGGTCGCCACCTGGGCCTCACCTGGCCTTGGTGAATCCTGTTGCCACCTGCGCCTCACCTGGACCTTCTGTCTGTGGTCCCACCTGGACCTCACCTGGATCTGGTGGCTCTGGTTCCATATGGGGCTCTCCTGGACCTGGTTCCGGTGGTCTCCATCTGGCCTCACCTGGAACACAATGACTCTGATATATATTTGGGCCTCTCCTGGACCTGTTGACTCTGGTCCTTACCTGGGCATCATTGGGACCTGGATACTCTCTTACATACCTGGGCCTCACCTGGACCTGGTGACTGTGGTCCCACATGGGCCTCACCTGGACGAGGTGACTG
Organism: Canis lupus dingo; assembly: GCF_003254725.2. Taxonomy (NCBI): domain Eukaryota; kingdom Metazoa; phylum Chordata; class Mammalia; order Carnivora; family Canidae; genus Canis; species Canis lupus. The sequence continues at coordinate 75,488 of NW_026019430.1, read as the reverse complement.
GTTCCCACAGGGACCTCACCTGGACCTGGTGACTCAGGTCCTCATATGGACATCATGGGACCTGGTTTCTCAGTGCCACATAGGGGCCTCACCTGGACCTAGTGATTCTAGTCCCCCTCTGGGACTCACCCTGACGTGCTGACTCTGGTCCCCCCCTGGATATCACCAGAACCGGGTGATTCTGGTCCCCCTATGGGACTCTCCCGGAGCTGGGGACACTGGTCCTCAGCTGGCCTCAACAGGACTTGGTGAATCTACTCCTCACTTAGGCCTCGTCTGGACCTTGTGACTCTTTTCCCACCTGGCATCAATGGGACATGGTTTCTCTGTTCCCCACCTGGGCCTCACCTGGACATGATAACTTTGCTCCACACTTTGGCCTCAACTGGTCCTGATGACTCTGGTCCCCCCACCTAGGCCTCAATCTGGACCTGGTGACTGTGGTCCCCACCTGGGTCTCACCTGGACCTGGTGACTCTTGTTCCCATATGAACCACACCTGGACCTGGTGACTGTGGTGTTCTTGTAGACTCACATTTACCAGGTGATTTCGGTCCCCACTAGGGCCTCACCTGGATCTGGTGACTCTGACCTGCAGGCTGTCCTCACCTGGACCTGGTGTGTGGGGTTGCCACCAGGACCTCACCCATACCTGGTGACTCTGTCCCCATGTGGGCCTTTGGACCTGGTGAATCTGGTCCTTACCTGGTCCTCTCCCAGACCCTGGGACTCTGGTCACCACCTGGGCCTCACCTGGACCTGTTGAATCGGTCCCCATCTGGGCCTCACCCAGTCCTGGTGGCTTTTTCGCCACCTGGACCTTATTGTTGTGGTCTCCTTCTTGGCCTCACCTGGAACTGGTGACTCTGATTCTATCTGCGCGTTACCCAGACCTGGTGACTCTGTACTCACCTGGGCATCATTGGTACCTCGTGACTCTGTTCCACACCTGAGACTCACCTGGACATGATGACTCTTGAACCTCTCTGGGCCTCACCCTGACCTGGTTACTCTGGTCCCCATCTGCATGTCACGTAGTCCAGGTGATTCTGGTACCCCTCTAGGACTCAACCAGATCTGGTGACTGTGATCCTCAACTGGGCCTCACCTGCACCTAGTGAATATGCTCCATCTGGGCCTCATTTGGACCTGGTGACAATGATCCCTACCTGGGCATCATCGGGACATGGTTCCATTGCATGGCCTGCAGGTTGGCCTCACGTGGACCTGAGAACTCTAGTCCCTAACTCGGCATCATCGGGACATGATTCCTCTGCATGGCCTGCAGGTTGGCCTCACCTGGACCTGGTGAGAGGGGTTGTCACTTGGGCCTCACACATGCCTGTTGACACAGGTCCCCACGTGGGCCTCACTTGGACCTGGTGAATCTGGTCCTTACCTGGTCCTCACCCGGAACTCGTAACTCTGTTCACCACCTGGGAATCACTTGGACCTGGTGAAATTGGTCCCCATCTGGGCCTCACCCAGTCCTCGGGACTTGTTCCCCACCTGGACCTGATTGCTGTGGACTCTTTCTTGGCCTCACCTGGAACTAGTGACTCTGATCCTATCTTCGGCTCACCCAGACCTGGTGACTCTGGTCCTCACCTGTGCATCATTGGTACCTGGTGACTCTGTTCCACACCTTAGGCTCACCTGGACATGATGACTCTGGAACCTCTATGGGCCTCACCCTGACCTGGTGACTCTGGTCCCCATCTGGATGTCACCTGAACCAGGATATTCTGGTACCCCTCTAGGCCTCAACCAGATCTGGTGACTCTGTCCTCAACTGGGCCTCACCTGGACCTAGTGAATATGCCCCATCTGGGCCTCATTTGGACCTGATGACTCCGGTCCCTACCTGGGCATCATCGGGACATGGTTCCACTGCATGGCCTTTAGGTTGGCCTCACCTGGACCTGGTGATTGGGGGTGCCACCTGGGTCTCACCCATTCCTGGTGACACAGGTCCCACGTGGGCTTCACTTGGACCTGGTCAATCTGGTCCTTACCTGTTCCTCACCCGAAACTGGTAACTCTGGTCATCACCTGGGAATCACCTGGACCTGGTGAATCTGTCCCCATCTGGGCCTCCCCCAGTTCTGGTGACTTTGTTCCCCACCTGGACCTGATTTCTGTGGACTCCTTCTTGGCCTCACCTGGAACTGGTGACTCTGATCCTAACAGGACCTCACCCAGATCTGGTGACTCTGGTCCTCACCTGTGGACCATTATGACCTGGATACTCTGTTCCACACCTGAGCCTCAATTGGACGTGATAACTTTGCTCCACAGTTGGGCCTCAACTGTTCCTGATGACACTGGTACCCTCTTAGGCCTCAATCCGGACCTGGTGACTATCGTCTCCACCTGGTTCTCACTTGGAACTGGTGACTCTCGTTCCCACATGAACCACACCTGGACCTGGTGACTGTGGTGTTCTTGTAGACTCACTTTTACCTGCTGTCTCCGGTGCCGACTAGGGCCTCACGTGGATCTGGTGACTTTGGCATGCAGGTTGGTCTCATCTGGACCTGGTGAGTGGGGTTGCCACCTGGGCCTCACCCATACCTGGTGAGTCAGGTCCCCTCGTGGGCCTCTTGGACCTGGGGAATATGGTCCTTACCTGGTCGTCTCCCTGCCCCGGGGTCTCTGGTAACCACCTGGGCCTACCTGGACCTGGTGAATCTGATCCCCTCTGTGCCTCACCCAGGCTTGTTGACTTTGTTACCCACCTGTATCTGATTGCTGTGGACTCCTTCTTGGCCTCACCTGGAACTGGTGACTCTGATCCTATCTGCGTGTCACCCAGACCTGGTGACACTGGTCCTCACCTGGGCATCATTGGTACATGGTGACTCTGTTCCACACCTGAGCCTCACCTGGACATGAGGCTCTGGACTCTCGAACCACTCTGGGCCTAACCCTGACCTGGAATCTGGTCTCCATATGGATGTCACCTGGACCAGGTGATTCTGGTACCCCTCTCGGCCTCAACCACTTCTGGTGACTCTGGTCCTCAACTGGGCCTAACCTGGACCTATTGAATATGCTTCTCTGGGCCTCTTTTGGACCTGGTGACTCTGGTCCCTACCTGGGCATCATCGGGACATGGATCCACTGCATGGCCTGTAGGTTTGCCTCAGCTGGACCTGGTTACTCTGGTCCCTACCTGGGCATCATCGGGACACGGTTCCTCTGCATGGCTTCCAGCTTGGCCTCACCTGGACCTAGTGAGTGGGGTTGCCACCTGGGGCTCACCCATACCTGGTGACACAGGTCCCCACGTGGGCTTCACTTGTACGTGGTGAATCTGGTCCTTACCTGATCCTCACCCGGAATTCCTAACTCGGGTCACCACCTGGGCCTCACCTGGACCTGGTGAATCTCTTCCCCATCTGGGTCTCACCCAGTCCTGGTGACTTTGTTCCCCACCTGGACCTGATTGCTTTGGACTCTTTCTTGGCCTCACCTGTAACTGGTGACTCTTATCCTCTCTGCGTGTGACTCAGGCCTGGTGACACTGATCCTCACCTGGGCATCATTGGTACCTGGTGACTCTGTTCCACACCTGAGCCTCACCTGGACATGATGACTCTGGATCCTCTCTGGGCCTCACCCTGACCTGGTGACTCTGGTCCCCATCTGGATGTCACCTGGACCAGGTGATTCTGGTACCCCTCTAGGCCTCAACCAGATCTGGTGTCTCTGGTCCTCAACTGGGCCTCGGCTGGACCTAGTGAATATGCTCCATCTTGGCCTCATTTGGACCTGGTTACTCTGGTCCCTACCTGGGCATCATGGGGGCCTGGTTCCACTGCATGGCCTGCAGGTTGTCCTCACCTCACCTGGTAACTCTCGTCCCTACCTGGGCTTCATCGGGACACTGTTCCTCTGTATGGCCTGCAGGTTGGCCTCACCTGGACCTGGTGAGTGGGGTTGCCACCTGGGCCTCACCCATACCTGGTGACACAGGTCCCCACGTGGGCCTCACTTGGACCTGGTGAATCTGGTCCTTACCTGGTCCTCACCCGGACCTGGTAACTCTGGTCACCACCTGGGAATCACCTGCACCGGGTGAATCTGGTCCACATCTGGGCCTCCCCCAGTCCTGGTGACTTTGTTCCCCACCTGGACCTGATGCTGTGGACTCCTTCTTGGCCTCACCTGGAACTGGTGACTCTCATCCTAACTGGGCCTAACTCAATCTGCTGACTCTGGTCCTCCACTGTGGACCATTATGATCTGTATACTCTGTTCCACACCTGAGCCTCACCTGGACATGATGACTCTGGATCCACTCTGGGCCTCACCCTGAGGTGGTGACTCTGGTCCCCATGTGGATGTCACCTAGACCAGGTGAATCTGGTACCCCTCTAGGCCTCAACTAGACCTGGTGACTCTGGTCCTCACCTGGGCCTCACGGGGACCTAGTGAATATGCTCCCCAATTATGCCTCATCTGGACCTGGTGACTCTGGTTCTCCCTGGGCATCATCGGGACATGGTTACTGTATTCCCCACTGGGACTGACCTGATCCTGGTAACTCTGGTCCTGATTTGGCCTCTTCTGTACCAGGTGACTCTGGATCCACCTGGGTTCACCGGTAACTGCTGACTCTGATCCTAAGCATGGCCTCACCTGACCTGGTGACTGTGGTTCCCATTGCGACCTCACCTGGACCTCATGTCTCTGGTTCCACCTGGGCCTCACCAGGACCTGGTGTCTCTGGTACCCACCTGTGTAGCGTCAGGATATCGTTACACTGTTCACTATCAGTGTCCCAGCCGGACCTATTAACTCTGGACTTCACCTGGGGCACACCTGGACTTGGTGAATCCTGTTGCCACCTGCGCCTCACCTGGACCTTGTGACTGTGGTCCCACCTCGACCTCACCTGGACGAGGTGACTGGTTCCCACAGGGACCTCACCTGGACCTGGAGACTCAGGTCCTCATATGGGCGTCATGGGACCTGGTTTCTCAGTTCCACATCGGGGCCTCACCTGGACCTAGTGATTCTTGTCCCCCTCTGGGCCTAACCCTGACGTGGTGACTCTGGTTCCCACCTGGATATCACCAGAACCGGGTGTCACACCCGGAGCTGGGGACACTGGTCCTCAACTGGGCCTCAACAGGACCTGGTGAATCTACTCCTCACTTAGGCCTCGTCTGGACCTTGTGACTCTTTTCCCACCTGGAATCAATGGGACATGGTTACTCTGTTCCCCACCTGGGCCTCACCTGAACATGATAACTTTGATCCACACTTTGGCCTCAAATGCTCCTGATGACTCTCGTCTCCCCACCTAGGCCTCAATCTTGACCTGGTGACTGTGGTCCCCACCTGGGTCTCACCTGGACCTGGTGACTCTCGTTCCCACATGCACCACACCTGGACCTGGTGACTGTGGTGTTCTTGTAGACTCACATTTACCTGGTGACACCGGTCCCCACTAGGGCCTCACCTGGATCTGCTGACTGTGGCCTGCAGGTTGGCCTCACCTGGACCTGGTGAGTGGGGTTGCCACCTGAGCTTCACCCATACCTGGTGACTCAGGAACCCACGTTGTCCTCTTGGACCTGGTTAATCTGGTCCTTACATGGTCCTCTCTCAGACCCGGGGATTCTGGTCACCACCTGGGCCTGACCTGGACCTGGTGAATCTCTTCCCATCTGGGCTTCACCCAGTCCTGGTGACTTTGTTCCCCACCTGGACCTGATTGCTTTGGACTCTTTCTTGGCCTCACCTGGAACTGGTGACTCTTATCGTCTCTGCGCGTGACTCAGGCCTGGTGACTCTGGTCCTCACCTGGGCATCATTGGTACCTGGTGACTCTGTTACACACCTGAGCCTCACCTGGACATGATGACTCTGGAAACTCTCTGGGCCTCACCCTGACCTGGTGACTCTGGTCCCCATCTGGATGTCACCTGGACCAGGTGATTCTGGTACCCCTCTAGGCCTCAACCAGATCTGGTGACTCTGTCCTCAACTGGGCCTCACCTGGACCTAGTGAATATGCCCCATCTGGGCCTCATTTGGACCTGGTTACTCTGGTCCCTACCTGGGCATCATGGGGACCTGGTTCCACTGCATGGCCTGCAGGTTGGCCTAACCTGGACCTGGTAACTCTGGTCCCTACCTTGTCATCATCGGGACCCGGTTACTTTGCATGGCCTGCAGGTAGGCCTCACCTGAACCTGGTGAGTGGGGTTGCCACTTGGGCCTCACCCATACCTGGTGACACAGGCCCCTATGTGGGCCTCACTTGGACCTGGTGTATCTGGTAATTCTGGTCACCACCTGGGAATCACCTGGACCTGGTGAATCTGGTAACTCTGGTCACCACCTGTGAATCACCTGGACCTGGTGAATCTGTGTCCCCATCTGGGCCTCACCCAGTCCTTGTGACTTTTTTCCCCACCTGGACCTGATTGCTGTGGACTCCTTCTTAGCCTCACCTGGAACTGTTGACTCTGATCCTAACTGGGCCTCACCCAGATCTTTTGACTCTGGTCCTCACCTGCTGGACCATTATGACCTGGATACTCTGTTCCACACCTGAGACTCACCTGGACATGATGACTCTGGATCCCCTCTGGGCCTCTCCCTGACATGGTGTCTCTGGTCCCCATCTGGACGGCACTTAGACCAGGTGAATCTGGTAGCCCCTCTAGACCTCAACTAGACCTGGTGACTCTGGTCCTCTACTGGGCCTCAACGGGACGTAGTGAATATGCTCCCCACCTTCGCCTCATCTGGACCAGGTGACACTGGCTCCACCTGGGCATCACCTGTAACTGGTGAATCTGATCCTAAGCATGGCCTCACCTGACCTGGTGACTGTGGTTCCCATCGGGACCTCACCTGGACCTCATGTCTCTGGTCCTCACTGGTCCTCAACTGGACCTTGTGACTGTGGTCCCACCTGGACCTCACCTGGATCTGGTGGCTCTGGTTCCCATATGGGACTCTCCTGGACCTGGTTACTGTGGTATCCATCTGGCCTTACCTGGAACACAATGACTCTGATCCATATTTGGGCCTCTCCTGGACCTGTTGACTCTGGTCCTCACCTGGGCATCTTTGGTACTTGGTGACTCTGTTCCACACCTGAGCCTCACCTGGACATGATGACTCTGGAACCTCTCTGGGCCTCACCCTGACCTGGTGTCTCTGGACCCATCTGAATGGCACCTGGACCAGGTGATTCTGGTAACCCTCTAGGCCTCAACCAGGTTTGGTGACTCTGGTCCTCAACTGGGCCTCACCTGGACCTAGTGAATATGCTCCATCTTGGCCTCATTTGGACCTGGTGACTCTGGTCCCTACCTGGGCATCATCGGGACATGGTTACTCTATTACCCTCTGGGACTGACCTGATCGTGTTAACTCTGGTCCTGACTTTGACCTCTTCTGTACCATGTGACTCTGGCTCCACCTGGACCTCACCTGTAAGTGGTGACTCTGATCCTAAGCATCGCCTCACCTGACCTGGTGACTGTGGTTCCCATCGGGACCTCACCTGGACCTCATGTCTCTGGTCCCACCTGGGCCTCAACAGGATCTTGTAACTGGTACCCACCTGAGTAGCATAGGATATGGTTACACTGTTCACTAACAGTGACCCAGCCAGACCTGTTAACTCTGGTCTTCACCTGGTTCACACCTGGACATGGTGACACTGGTTCCCACCAGGGTCTCACCTGGACATGGTGAGTCAGATCCCCACCTGGTCCTCACCTGTAACTGGTGATTCTCATTCCCACATGGGCATCATGTGGAACTGGTGGCTGCAGTGTTTCTAGCTTCTCATGTAACTCGAGAATCTGGTCCGCACCAGGGACTCACCGGGACCTGGTGAGTGTGGTTGCCACCTGCACCTCACCAGGAACTGGTCATTCTGGTCTGCACCTGAGACTACCCTGGATCTGGTGACTGTGGTCCCCACCTGGGCTTCACCTGGATTTGGGGACTCCGGTCCCAATCCCGGCCTCACCTGGCCCTGTTGTCCATGGTCTTCAACTGGACAAATTTGGGACCCGGTGACTGTGTTCCACAACTGGACCTCACCTGGACCAGGTGACTCTGGTCCCCCTCTGGGTCTCACCGTGCCCTAGTGACTGTGAACCCAATTTTGGCCTGACTTGGACCTGCTGACCCTGGTTGCCAACTGCGCCTGACCTCGAACTGTTGACTCTGTTTCTTTCAAGGGCCTACCCTGTACCTGGTTATCCTGGTCCCAAACTTGGCCTCAACTGGACGTGGTGACTCTTGTCACCGCTGGGGACTCACCGGGACAGGCTTACAGTGTTCCACAGCTGGGCCTCAGGTAGACCTGTTGACCATGTTCCCCAAGCCGGCCTCACGTGGACATTTTGGCTGTGATCCCCGCCGGGGCATCACTTGTACCTGGTAACTCTGATCCTCACCTGGGCCTCATCTGGACCTAGTGACTCTGTTCCCCACCTGGACTTCACCTGGATCTGGATACTCTGGTCCCCACCTGGACTTCACCTGGATCTGGTGACTCTGGTCCCCACCTGGACCTCTCCTGGACCTGGTGACTCTCTTTCCAACATGGACCTCACCTGGATCTGGTGACTCTTCCTCAGTTTGGCCTCACCTGGACCTGGTGTCTCTCGTCCCCACATTGACCTAACTCAGAACTGCTGAATCTTGCCCCACCTAGGCCGCACCCAGACCTGGTGACTCTTGTCCCCAGCTATGCCTCAATTCGACCTGATGAATCTGGTCCTGACGTGGGCCTCACATGGACCTGGGACTCAGCTGGATAGAGTGGCTCTGGTTCCCACAAGGGGCACACCTGATACTGGTGATTGTGGTCTCATTCTATGCCTCACCAGGACCTAGTGATTCTGTTCCCCATCTGGGCCTGCATGGCCCTAGTGACTCTGGTCCTCACCCAGGCATCATTGGGGCCTGGATACTCTATTCCACACCTGGGCCTCACTTTCACCAGGGACCTCTGGTCCCATTCTGGGCCTCAATCTAAACTGGTTACTCTGGTTCCCCTCTGGGCCTCACACTTACCTGGTGACTCTAGTCACCCCTTGGGCTTCACTTGGGCCTGGTGAATCTGGTCCTTAGCTGGTCCACATTTGTATCTGGTGACTGGTCGCCAATTGGGCCTCACCTGGACTTGGTGAATCCTGTTGCCACCAGCGCCTCACCTGGACCTTCTGACTGTGGTCCCACCTGGAACTCACCTGCATCTGGTGGCTCTGGTTCCCATATGGGGCTCTCCTGGACCTGGTTCCTGTGGTCTCCATCTGGCCTCACCTGGAACACAATGATTCTGATCCATATTTGGTCCTCTCCTGGACCTGTTGACTCTGGTCCTTACCTGGGCATCATTGGGACCTGGATACTCTCTTATATACCTGGGCCTCACCTGGACCTGGTGACTGTGGTCCCACGTGGGCCTCACCTGGACGAGGTGACTGGTTCCCACAGGGACCTCCCCTGGACCTGGTGACTCAGGTCCTCATATGGGCATCATGGGACCTGGGTTCTCAGTTCCACATCGGGGCCTCATCTGGACCTAGTGATTCTCGTCCCCCCCTGGGCCTCACCCTGACGTGTTAACTCAGGTCCCCACTGGATCTCACCAGAACCGGGTGACACTGGTCCCCCTCTGGGCCTCACCCGGAGCTGGGGACACTGGTACTCAACTGGGCCTCAACAGGACCTGGTGAATCTACTCCTCACTTAGGCCTCGTCTGGACCTTTTGACTCTGTTCCCACCTGGCATCTTTGGGACATGGTTACTCTGTTCCCCACCTGGGCCTCACATGGACATGATAAATTTGATCCACACTTTGGCCTCAACTGGTCCTGATGACTCTGGTTCCCCCACCTAGGCCTCAATCTTGACCTGGTGACTGTGGTCCCCACCTGGGTCTCACCTGGACCTGGTGACTCTCGATCCCACATGAACCACACCAGGATCTGGTGACTGTGTTGTTCTTGTAGAATCACTTTTAACTGGTGACTCCAGTCCCCACTAGGGCCTCACGTGGATCGGGTGACTTGGCCTGCAGGTTGGCCTCACATGGACCGGGTGAGTGGGGATGTCACTTGGGCCTCGCCCATACCTGGTGACTCAGGTCTCCACTTGGGCCTCTTGGACCTGGTGAATCTGGTCCTTACCTGGTCCTCTCCTAGACCCGGGGATTCTGGTTACCACCTGGGCCTCACCTGGACCATGTGAATCCGACCCCATCTGGGCCTCACTCACTCCTGGTGACTTTGTTCCCCACCTTGACCTGATTGCTGTGGACTCTTTCATGGCCTCACCTGGACCTGGTGACTCTGATCCTATCTGCGTGTCACCCAGACCTGGTTACTCTGGTCCTCACCTGGGCGTCATTGGTACCTGGTGACTCTGTTCCACAACTGAGCCTCACCTGGACATGAGGCTCTGGACTCTCGAACCTCGCTGGGCCTCACCCTGACCTGGTGACTCTGGCCCCATCTGGATGTCACCTGCACCAGGTGATTCTGGTACCCCTCTAGGCCTCAACCAGATCTGGTGACTTTGGTCCTCAACTGGGCCTCACCTGGACCTAGTGAATATGCTCCATCTGGGCCTCATTTGGACCTGGTGACTCTGGTCCCTACCTGGGCATCATCGGGATATGGTTCCACTGCATGTCCTGCAGGTTGGCCTCCCCTGGACCTGGTGAGTGTGGTTGCCACCTGCACCTCACCTGGACCTGGTGATTCTGGTCTGCACCTGAGATTACACTGGATCTGGTGACTGTGGTCCCCACCTGGGCTTCACCTGGATTTGGGGACCCCGGTCCCCATCTGGGCCTCACCTGGCCCTGTTGACCATGGTCCTCAAGTGGGAAAAATTGGGACGCGGTGACTGTGTTCCACAACTGGACCTCACCTGGACCAAGTGACTCTGGTCCCCCTCTGGGTCTCACCGTGCCCTAGTGACTGTGAAGCCCACTTTTCCCTGACTTGGACCTGCTGACCCTGGTTGCCACATGCGCCTGACCTCGAACTGTTGACTCTGCTTTATTCAAGGACCTCCCCTGTACCTTGTGATCCTGGCCAGCACCTGGGCTTCACCTTGACGTGGTGACTCTTGTCACCACCGGGGACTCACTTGGACCTGGTTACTGTGTTCTACACCTGGGCCTCAAGTAGACCTGTTGAACATGGTCCCCAAGCCGTCCTCACAAGTACCTGTTGCCTCTGATACCCATCGGGGCATCACGTGTACCTGGTAACTCTGGTCCTCACCTGGGCCGCATCTGGACCTAGTGACTCTGGTCCCCACCTGGATCTCACCTGGATCTGGTAACTCTGGTCCCCACCTGGATCTCACCTCGATCTGGTGACTCTGGTCCTCAGTTTGGCCTCACCTGGACCTGGTGAACATGCTCCCCAACTGCGCCTCATCTATACCTGGTGACTCTGTTTCTACCTGGGCATCATCGGGAAATGGTTCCTCTATTCCCCACTGGGACTGACCTGATCCTGGTAACTCTGGTCCTGACTTTGGCCTCTTCTGTACCAGGTGACTCTGGCTCCACCTGGGCCTCACCTGTAACTGGTGACTCTGATCCTAAGCATGGCCTCACCTGACCTGGTAACTGTGGTTCCCATCGGGACCTCCCCTGGACCTCATGTCTCTCGTCCAACCTGGGCCTCACCAGGACCTGGTGTTTCTGGTACCCACCAGGGTAGCATCAGGATATGGTTACACTGTTCACTATCAGTGACCCTGACAGACCTATTAACTCTGGTCTTTACCTGGGCCACACCTGGACATGGTGACACTGGTTCCCATCTGGGTCTCACCTGGAAATGGTGAGTCGGTTCCCCACCTGGTCCTCACCTGTAACTGGTGATTCTCGTTCCGACATGGACATCATGTGGACCTGGTGGCTGCAGTGTTTCTAGCTTCTCATGTACCTCGTGACTCTGCTCCCCACCAGGGCCTCACCGGGACCTGGTGAGTGTGGTTGCCACCGGCACCTCACCTGGACCTGGTGATTCTGGTCTGCACCTGAGACTACCCTGCATCTGGTGTTTGTGGTCCCCACCTGGTCTTCACCTGGATTTGGGGACTCCGGTCCCCATCTGGGCTTTACCTGGCCCTGTTGACCATGGTCCTCAACTGGGCAAAATTTGGACCCGGTGACTGTGTTCCACAAGTGGACCTCACCTGGACCAGGTGACTCTGGTCCTCCTCTGGGTGTCACCGTGCCCTAGTGACTGTGAACCCCACTTTGGCCTGACTTGGACCTGTTGACCTTGGTTGCCACCTGCGTCTGACCTCGAACTGTTGACTCTGGTTCTCTCAAGGGTGTGCCCTGTACCTGGTGATCCTGGTCCCCACCTGGGCCTCACCTGGACGTGGTGACCCTTCTCACCACCGGGGACTCATCTGGCCCTGGTTCCTGTGTTCCACACCTGGGCCTCAAGTAGACCTGTTGACCGTGGTCCCCAAGCCGGCCTCACATGGACTTCCTGCCTCTGATCCTCACCAGGGACTCACGTGTACCTGGTAACTCTGGTCCTCAACTGGGCTTCACCTGGATCTGGTGACTCTGGTCCCCACCTTGTCTTCACCTGGATCTGGTGACTCTGGTCCCCACCTGGACCACTCCTCGACCTGGTGACTCTCTTTCCAACATGGATCTCACCTGGATCTGGTGACTCTCTTTCCAACATGGACCTCACCTGGATCTGGTAACTCTGGCCCTCAGTTTGGCCTCACCTGGACCTGGTGTCTCTCGTCGCCACTTTGACCTAACTCAGAACTGCTGAATATGCTCCACCTAGGCCGCACCCAGACCTGGTGACTCTTGTCCCCAGCTATGCCTCAATTCGACCTGATGAATCTGGTCCTCACGTGGGCCTCACATGGACCTGGGACTCAGCTGGATAGAGTGGCTCTGGTTCCCACAAGGGGCTCACCTGACACTGCTGACTGTGGTCTTATTCTATGCCACACCAGGACCTAGTACTTCTTTTTTTTTAATTTATTTATGATAGTCAGAGAGAGAGAGAGAGAGAGAGAGAGAGAAGCAGAGAGAGAAGCAGGTTCCATGCACCGAGAGCCCGACGTGGGATTCGATCCCGGGTCTCCAGGATCGCGCCCTGGGCCAAAGGCAGGTGCCAAACTGCTGTGCCACCCAGGGATCCCTAGTACTTCTGTTCCCCAACTGGGCCTGCATGGCCCCAGTGCCTCTGGTCCTCACCCAGGCATCATTGGGTGATGGACCCAAAGATCCTCACCCTGGATACTCTATTCCACACCTGTGCCTCACTTTGAACAGGGACTTCTGGTCCCATTCTGGGCCTCAAACTAAACTGGTTACTCTGGTTCCCCTCTGAGCCTCACCCTTACCTGGTGACTCTGGTCAACCCTTGGGCTTCACTGGGGCCTGGTGAATCTGGTCCTTAGCTGGTCCGCACCTGGATCTGGTGACTGGTCGCCACCTGGATCTCACCTGGACTTGGTGAATCCTGTTGCCACCTGCGCCTCACCTGGACCTTGTGACTGTGTTCCACACTTGGGCCTCAAGTAGACCTGTTGACCATGGTCCCCAAGCCGGCCTCACATGGACCTGTTGCATCTGACCCCACCGGGGCCTCACGTGTACCTGGTATCTCCTGTCCTCACCTGGGCTTCATCTGGTCCTAGAGACTCTGGTCTCCACCTGGGCTTCACCTGGATCTGGTGACTCACGTCCCCACCTGGACTTACCTGGATCCGTTGACTCTGGCCCCCACCTGGACCTCTCCTGGACCTGGTGACTCTCTTTCCAACATGGATCTCACCTGGATCTGGTGACTCTGGTCCTCATTTTGGCCTCACCTGGACCAGGTGTCTCTCGTCCCCACTTGAACCTAACTCAGAACTGCTGAATCTTGCCCCACCTAGGCCGCATCCAGACCTGGTGACTCTTGTCCCCACCTATGCCTCAATTCCACCTGATGAATCTGGTCCTCACGTGGGCCTCACATGGACCTGGCACTCAGCTGGACCTGGGAGTCAGCTGGATAGAGTGGCTCTGGTTCCCACAAGGGGATCACCTGATACTGGTGACTGTGGTCTTATTCTATGCCTCACCAGGACCTAGTGATTCTGTTCCCCATCTGGGCCTGCATGGCCCTAGTGACTCTGGTCCTCACCCAGGCACCATTGGGACCTGGATACTCTATTCCACACCTGGGCCTCACTCTCATCAGGGACCTCTGGTCGCATTCTGGGCCTCAAATTAAACTGGTTAATCTGGTCCACCTCTGGGCCTCACACTTACCTGGTGACTCTGGACACGCCTTGGGCTTCATTTGGACCTGGTGAATCTGGTCCTTAGCTTCTCCGCACTTGGATATGGTGACTGGTCGCCACCTGGGCCTCACCTGGACTTGGTGAATCCTGTTGCCAACTGCGCCTCACCTGGACCTTGTGACAGTGGTCCAACCTGGACTTCACCTGGATCTGGTTGCTCTGGTTCCCATATGGGGCTCTCCTGGACCTGATTCCTGTGGTCTCCATTAGGCCTCACCTGGAACACAATGATTCTGATGCATATTTGGGCCTCTCCTGGACCTGTTGACTCTGGTCCTAACCTGGGGATCATTGGCAACTGGATACTCTCTTATATACGTGGGCCTCACCTGGACCTGGTTACTGTGGTCCCACCTGGGCCTCACCGGGACGAGGTGACTGGTACCCAGGGACCTCACCTGGACCTCGTGACTCAGGTCCTCATATGGGCATCATGGGACCTGGTTTCTCAGTTCCACATCGGGGCCTCAAGTGGACCTCGTGATTCTGGTCCCCCTCTGGGCCTGACCCTGACGTGGTGACTCTGGTCCCAACCTGGATATCACCAGAACCTGTTGACTGTGGTCCCCCTCTGGGACTCACCCGGAGATGGGGCACTGGTCCTCAACTGGGCCTCAACAGGACCTGCTGAATCTACTCCTCACTTAGGCCTCGTCTGGACCTTGTGACTCTTTTCCCACCTGGCATCAATGGGACATGGTTACTCTGTTCCCCACCTGGGACTCACCTGGACATGATAACTTTGCTCCACACTTTGGCCTCAACTGGTCCTGATGACTTTGTTCCCACCACCTAGGCTTCAGTCTGGACCTGGTGACTGTGGTGTCCACATGGGTCTCACCTGTACCTGGTGATTCTCGTTCCCACATGAACCACACGTGGACCTGGTGACTGTGGTGTTCTTGTAGACTCACATTTACCTGGTGACACTGGTCCCCACTAGGGCCTCACCTGGATCTGGTGACTCTGGCCTGCCGGTTGGCCTCACCTTGACCTGGTGAGTGGGGTTGCCACCTGGGCCTAACACATAGCTGGTGACTCAATTCCCCTCGTGGGCCTCTTGTACCTGGTGAATCTGGTCCTTACCTGGTCCTGTCCCAGAATCGGGGACTCTGGTCACCACCTCGGCCTCACCTGGACCTGGTGAATCTGGTCCCCATCTGGGCCTCACCCAGTCCTGGTGACTTTGTTCCCCACCTGGACCTGATTGCTGTGGACTCTTTCTTGGCCTCACCTGGAACTGGTGACTCTGATCCTATCTGCGCGTCACCCAGATCTGGTGACTCTGGGCCTCACCTGGGCATCATTGGTAACTGGTGACTCTGTTCCACGCTTGAGCCTAACCTGGACATGATGACTCTGGAAACACTCTGGACCCCTCCCTGACCTGATGCCTCTGGTCCCCATCTGGATGTCACCTGGACGAGGTGATTCTGGTACCCCTCTAAGCCTCAACCAGAAATCGTGACAGTGGTCCTCAACTGGGCCTCACTGGACCTAGTGAATATGCTCCACCTGGGCCTCACTTGGATCTGGTGACTCCGGTACCTACCTGGGCATCATCGGGACATGGTTCCACTGCATGGCCTGCATATTGGCCTCACCTGGACCTGGTAACTCTAGTCCCTACCTGGGCATCATCGGGACATGGTTCCTCTGCATGGCCTGCAGTTTGGCCTCACCTGGACCTGGGGAGTGGGGTTGCCAACTGTGCCTCACCCATGCTTGGTGACACAGGTACCCACGTGGGCCTCACTTGGACCTGGTGAATCTGGTCCTTCCCTGGTCCTCACCCGGAACTGGTAACTCTGGTCACCACCTGGGAATCACCTGGACCTGGTGAATCTGGTCCCCATCTGGTCCTGCATGGCCCTAGTGACTCTGGTCCTCACCCAGGCATCATTGGGACCTGGATACTCTATTCCACACCTGTGCCTCACTTTGACCAGGGACCTCTGGTCCCATTCTGGACCTGAAACTAAACTGGTTACTCTGGTTCCCCTCTGGGCCTCACCTTTACCTGGTGATCCTGGTCACCCCTTGGGCTTCACTTGGGCCTGGTGATTCTGGTCCTTACCAGGTCCGCACCTGGATCTGGTAGCCACCTGGGCCTCACCTGGACTTGATGAATCCTGTTGCCACCTGCGCCTCATCTGAACTTTGTGACTGTGGTCCCACCTGGACCTCACCTGGATCTGGTGGCTCTGGTTCCCATATGGGACTCTCCTGGACCTGATTCCTGTGGTCTCCATCTGGCCTCACCTGGAACACAATGACTCTGTTCCATATTTGGGCGTCTTCGGACCTGTTGACTCTGGTCCTTACCTGGGCATCATTGGGACCTGGATACTCTCTTATATACCTGGGCCTTACCTGGACCTGGTGACTGTGGTCCCACCTGGGCCTCACCTGGATGAGGTGACTGGTTCCCACAGGGACCTCACCGGGACCTGGTGACTCAGGTCTTCATATTGACATCATGGGACCTGGTTTCTCAGTTCCACATTGGGGGCTCACCTGGAGCTAGTGATTCTCGTCCCCCTCTGGGCCTCACCCTGACGTGGTGACTCTGTTCCCCACGTGGATATTACCAGAACCGGGTGACTCTGGTCCCCCTCTGGGACTCATCCGGAGCTGGGGACACTGGTCCTCAACTGGGCCTCAAAAGGACCTGGTGAATCTACTCCTCACTTAGGCCTCGTCTGGACCTTTTGACTCTTTTCCCACCTGGCATCAATGGGACATGCTTACTCTGTTCTCCACCTGGGCCTCACCTGGACATGATAACTTTGCTTCGCACTTTGGCCTCAACTGGTCCTGATGACTCTGGTCCCGCCACCTAGGCCTCAATCTGGACTTGATGACTGTGGTCCCCACCTGGGTCTCACCTGGACCTGATGACTCTGGTTCCCACATGAACCACACCTGGACCTGGTGACTGTGGTGTACTTGTAGACTCACATTTACCTGGTGACTCCGGTCCACACTAGGGCCTCACCTGGATCTAGTGACTCTGGCCTGCAGGTTGGCCTCACCTGGACCTGGTTAGTAGGGTTTGCCACCAGGGCCTCACCCATACCTGGTGACTCAGGTCCCCACATGGGCCTCTTGGACCTGGTGAATCTGGACCTTACCTGGTCCTCTCCCAGACCCGGGGACTCTGGTCACCACCTGGGCCTCACCTGGACCTGGTGAATCTTGTTCCCACATGAACCACACCTGGACCTGGTGACTGTGGTGTTCTTGTAGACTCACATTAACCTGGTGACTCCGATCCCCACTAGGGCCTCACCTGGATCTAGTGACTCTGGCCTGCATGTTGGCCTCACCTGGACCTGGTTAGTAGGGTTTGCCACCAGGGCCTCACCCATACCTGGTGACTCAGGTCCCCACATGGGCCTCTTGGACCTGGTGAATCTGGACCTTACCTGGTCCTCTCCCAGACCCGGGGACTCTGGTCACCACCTGGGCCTCACCTGGACCTGGTGAATCTCGTTCCCACATGAACCACACCTGGACCTGGTGACTGTGGTGTTCTTGTAGACTCACATTTACCTGGTGACTCCGATCCCCACTAGGGCCTCACCTGGATCTAGTGACTCTGGCCTGCAGGTTGGCCTCACCTGGACCTGGTTAGTAGGGTTTGCCACCAGGGCCTCACCCATACCTGGTGACTCAGGTCCCCACGTGGTCCTCTTGGACCTGGTGAATCTGGACCTTACCTGGTCCTCTCCCAGACCCGGGGACTCTGGTCACCACTTGGGCCTCACCTGGACCTGGTGAATCTGGTCCCCATCTCGGCCTCACCCAGTCCTGGTGATTTTGTTCCCAACGTGGACCTGATTGCTGTGGACTCCTTCTTGGCCTCACCTGGAACTGGTGACTCTGATTCTATCTGCGCGTCACCCAGACCTGGTGACTCTGGTCCTCACTTGGGCATCATTCGTACCTGGTGACTCTGTTCCACACCTGAGCCTCACCTGGACATGATGACTCTGGATCCCCTCTGGGCCTCACCCTGACCTGGAGACTCTGGTCCCCATCTGAATGTCACCTTGACCAGGTGATTCTGGTACCCCTCTAGTGCTCAACCAGATCTGGTGACTCTGGTCCTCAACTGGGCCTCACCTGGACCTAGTGAATATGATCCATCTGGGCCTCATTCGGACCTGGTGACTCTAGTTCTACCTGGGCATCAACGGGGCATGGTTACTCTATTCCCCACTGGGACTGACCTGATCCTGGTAACTCTGGTCCTGACTTTGGCCTCTTCTGTACCAGGTGACTCTGGCTCAACATGGGCCTCACCTGACTGGTGACTCTGATCCTAAGCATGGCCTCACCTGACCTGGTGACTGTGGTTCCCATCGGGACCTCTTCTGGACCTCATGTCTCTGGGCCCACCTGGGCCTCACCAGGACCTGGTTTCTGTGGTTACCACCTGGGTAGCATCAGGATATGGTTACACTGTTCACTAACAGTGACCCAGCCGGACCTATTAACTCTGGTCTTCACCTGGACCACACCTGGACATGGTGACACTGGTTCCCACCTGGGACTCACCTGGACATGGTGAGTCTGATCCCCACCTGGGACTCCCCTGGACATGGTGAGTCGGATCCCCACCTGGTCCTCACCTGTACTGGTGATTTTCATTCTCACATGGACATAATGTGGACCTTGTGGCTGCAGTGTTTCTAGCTTCTCATATACCTCGTGACTCTGGTCCCCACCAGGGCCTCACCGGGACCTGGTGAGTGTGGTTAACGCCTGCACCTCACCTGGACCTGGTTATTCTGGTCTACACCTGAGACTACCCTGGAATTGTTGACTGTGGTCCCCACCTGGGCTTCACCTGGTTTTGGGGACTCCGGTCTCCATCTGGGCTTCACCTGGCCCTGTTGACCATGGTCCTCAACTGGACAAAATTGGCACCCGGTGACTGTGTTCCACAACTGGACCTCACCTGGACCAGGTGACTCTGGTCCCCCTCTGCGACTCACAGTGCCTTAGTGACTGTGAACCCCTCTTTGGCCTGACTTGGACCTGCTGATACTGGTTGCCACCTGCGCCAGTCTTCAAACTGTAGACTCTGGTTTTTCAAAGGCCTCCCCTCGACCTGGTGTTCCTGGTCCCCACCTGTGTCTCACTTGGACGTGGTGACACTTGTCACCACCGGGGACTCTCCTGGACCTGCTTACTGTGTTCCACACCTGGGCCTCAAGTAGACCTGTTGACCATGGTCCCCAGGACGGCCTCACATGGACCTGTTGCCACTGCTCCCCACCGGGGCCTCACTTGTACCTGGTATCTCTGGTCCCCACCTTTACCTCATCTGGACTTATTTACTCTGGTCCCCACCTGGGCTTCACCTGGATCTGGTGACTCTGGTCCCCACCTGGACTTCACCTGGATCTGGTGACTCTGGTCCCCACCTGGACCTCTCCTTTACCAGGTGACTCTCTTTCCAACATGGACCTCACCTGGATCTGGTGACTCTGGTCCTCAGTTTGGACTCACCTATTCCTGGTGTCTCTCTTCCCCACTTTGACCTAACTCAGAACTGCTGAATCTTGCCCCACCTCGGCCGCACCCAGACCAGGTGACTCTTGTCCACAGCTATGCCTCATTTCGACTTGATGAATCTGGTCCTCACGTGGGCCTCACATCACCTGGGACTCATCTGGATACACTGGCTCTGGTTCCCACAAGGGGCTCACCTGATACTGGTGACTGTGGTCTTATTCTATGCCTCACCAGGACCTAGAGGTTCTGTTCCTGATCTGGGCCTGCATGGCCCTAGTGACTCTGGTCCTCACTCAGCCATCATTGGGACCTGGATACTCTATTCCACACCTGGGCCTCACTTTCACCAGGGACCTCTGGTCCAATTCGGGGCCTCAAACTAAACTGGTTACTCTGGTTCCCCCTCTGGGCCTCACCCTTACCTGGTGACTCTGGTCACCCCTTGGGCTTCACTTGGGCCTGGTGAATCTGGTCCTTAGCTGGTCCGCACCTGGATCTGGTCGCCAGCTGTCCTCACCTGGACTTGGTGAATCCTGTTGCCACCTGCGCCTCACCTGAACCTTATGACTGTGGTCCCACCTGGACCTCACCTGGAACTGGTGGCTCTGGTTCCCATATGGGACTCTCGAGGACCTGGTTCCTGTGGTCTCCATCTGGACTCACCTGGAACACAATGACTCTGATCCATATTTGGGACTCTCCTGGACCTGTTTACTCTGGTCCTTACCTGGGCATCATTGGGACCTGCATACTCTCTTATATACCTGAGCCTCACCTGGACGTGGTGACTGTGTTCCCACCTGGGCCTCACATGGACGAGGTGA
Organism: Canis lupus dingo; assembly: GCF_003254725.2. Classification (NCBI taxonomy): domain Eukaryota; kingdom Metazoa; phylum Chordata; class Mammalia; order Carnivora; family Canidae; genus Canis; species Canis lupus. The sequence continues at coordinate 54,791 of NW_026019430.1, read as the reverse complement.
CTGGTTCCTTCAGGGACCTCACCAGGACCTAGTGACTCGGGTCCTCATATGGGCATCATGGGACCTGGTTTCTCAGTTCCACATAGGGGCCTCACCTGGACCTAGAGAATCTCGTCCCCCTCTGGGCCTCACCCTGACATGCTGACTCTGGTCCCCACCTGGATATCACCAGAACCGGTTGACTCTGGTATCCCTCTGGGAATCCCCTAGAGCTGGGGACACTGGCCCTCAACTGGGCCTCAACAGGACCTGGTGAATCTACTCCTCACTTAGGCCACATCTGGACCTTTGACTCTTCCAACCTGGCATCAATGGTACATGGTTACTCTGTTCCCCACCTGGGCCTCACCTGGACATGATAACTTTGCTCCACTCTTTGGCCTCAACTGGTCTTGATGACTCTGGTCCCGCCACCTAGGGCTCAATCTGGACCTGGTGACTGTGGTCCCCACCTGGGTCTCACCTGGACATGGTGACTCTCGTTCCCACATGAACCACACCTGGACCTGGTGACTGTGGTGTTCTTGTAGACTCACTTTTATCTTGTGACTCCGATTCCCACTAAGGTCTCACCTGTATCTGGTGACTCTGGCCTGCAGGTTGGCCTCACCTGGACCTGGTGAGTGGGGTTTGCCACCTGGGCCTCACCCATAACTGGTGACTCAAGTCCCCACAGGGGCCTCTTGGACCTGGTGAATCTTCTCCTTACCTGGTCCTCCCCCAGAACCGGGGACTCTGGTCACAACCTGGGCCTCACCTGGACCTGGTGAATCTGTTCCCCAACTGGGCCTCACCCAGTCCTGGTGACTTTGTTCCCCACCTGGACCTGATTGCTGTGGACTCTTTCTTGGCCTCACCTGGAACTGGTGACTCTGATCCTATCTGGGCGTCACCCAGACCTGGTGACTCTGGTCCTCACCTGGGCATCCTTGGTACCTGGTGACTCTGTTCCACACCTGAGCCTCACCTGAACATGATTACTCTTGAACCTCTCTGGGCCTCACCCTGACCTGGTGACTCTGGTCCCCATCTGGATGTCACCTGGACCAGGTGATTCTGGTATCCTTCTACGCCTCAACAAGATCTGGTAACTATGGTCCTCACCTGGGCCTCACCTGGACCTAGTGAATATGCTCCATCTGGGCCTCACCTGACCTGGTAACTCTGGACCCTACCTGGGCATCATTGGACACGGTTCCTCTGCATGGCCTGCAGGTTGGCCTCACCTGGACCTGGTGAGTGGGGTTGCCACCTGTGCCTCACCCATAGCTGGTGACACAGGCCCCACGTGATCCTCACTTGGACCTAGTGTATCTGGTCCTTACCTGGTCCTCACCCGGAACTAGTAACTCTGGTCACCACCGGGGAATCACCTGGACCTGGTGAATCTGGTCCCCATTGGGCCTCACCCAGTCCTGGTGACTTTGTTCGCCACCTGGACCTCATTGCTGTGGACTCCTTCTTGTCCTCACCTGGAACTGGTGACTCTGATCCTAACTGGGCCTCACCCAGAACTGGTGACTCTGGTCCTCACCTGTGGACAATTATGACCTGGATACTCTGTTCCACACCTGAGCCTCACCTGGACATGATGACTCTGGATCCCCTCTGGGCCTCACCCTGACATGGTGACTCTGGTCCCCTTCTGGATGTCACCCAGACCAGGTGAATCTGGTACCCCTCTAGGCCTCAACTAGACCTGGTGACACTGGTCCTCAACTGGGCCTCACCGGGACCTAGTGAATATGCTCCCACTTGCGCCTCATCTGACCTGGTCACTCTGGTTCTACCTGGGCATCATTGGGACATGGTTACTCTATTGCTCACTGGGACTGACCTGATTCCGGTAACTCTGGTCCTGACTTTGGCCTCTTCTGTACCAGGTGACTCTGGCTCCACCTGGGCCTCACCTGTAACTGGTGACTCTGATCCTATGCATGGCCTCATCTGACCTGGTGACTGTGGTTCCCATCGGGACCTCAACTGGACCTCATTTCTCTGGTCCCTCCTGACCCTCACCAGGACCTGGTGTCTCTGATACCCACCTGGGTAGCTTCAGGATATGGTTACACTGTTCGCTAACAGTGACACTGCCGGACCTATTAACTCTGGTCTTCACCTGGGCCACACCTGGACATGGTGACACTGGTTCCCACTTGGGACTCACCTGGACATGGTGAGTTGGATCCCCACCTGGTCCTCACCTGTAACTGGTGATTTTCATTCCCACATGGACATAATCTGGACTTTGTGGCTGCAGTGTTTCTAGCTTCTCATATACCTCGTGACTCTGGTCCCCACCAGGGCCTCACCGGGACCTGGTGAGTGTGGTTGCCACCTGCACCTCACCTGAACCTGGTGATTCTGGTCTACACCTGAGACTACCCAGGATCAGGTGACTGTGGTCCCCACAGGGGCTTCACCTGGATTTGGGGACTCCGGTCTCCCTCTGGGCTTCACCTGGCCCTGTTGACCATGGTCCTCAACTGGGCAAAATTGGGACCTGGTGACTGTGTTCCACAACTGGACCTCACCTGGACCAGGTGACTCTGGTCCCCCTCTGGGTCTCACCGTGCCCTAGTGACTGTGAACCCCTCTATGGCCTGACTTGGACCTGCTGATACTGGTTGCCACCTGCGCCTGACCTGAAACTGTAGACTCTGGTTTTTCAAAGGACTCCCCTCGACCTGGTGATCCTGGTCCCCACCGAGGTCTCACTTGGACGTGTTGACACTTGTCACCACCGGGGACTCTCCTGGACCTGCTTACTGTGTTCCACACCTGGGCCTCAAGTAGACCTGTTGACCATGGTCCCCAGGAGGGCCTCACATGTACCTGTTGCTACTGCTACCCACCGAGGCCTCACTTGTACCTGGTATCTCTGGTCCCCACCTTGACCTCATCTGGACTTAGTGACTCTGGTCCCCACCTGGGCTTCACCTGGATCTGGTGACTCTGGTCCCCACCGGGAATTCACCTGGATCTGGTGACTCTGGACCCACCTGGACCTCTCCTGGACCTGGTGACTCTCTTTCCAACATGGACCTCACCTGGATCTGGTGACTCTGGTCCTCAGTTTGGACTCACCTGGAACTGGCGTCTCTCATCCCCACTTTGACCTAACTCAGAACTGCTGAATATAGCCCAACTTAGGCCGCACCCAGACCAGGTGACTCTTGTCCACAGCTATGCCTCAATTCGACCTGATGAATCTGCTCCTCACGTGGGCCTCACATCACCTGGGACTCATCTGGATAGACTGGCTCTGGTTCCCACAAGGGACTCACCTGATACTGGTGACTGTGGTCTTATTCTATGCCTCACCAGGACCTAGAGGTTCTGTTTCTGATCTGGGCCTGCATGGCCCTAGTGACTCTGGTCCTCACCCAGGCATCATTGGGTGATGGACCCAATGATCCTCACCCTGGATACTCTATTCCACACCTGGGCCTCACTTTGACCAGGGACCTCTGGTCCCATTCTAGGCCTCAAACTAAACTGGTTACTCTGGTTCCCCCTCTGGGGCTCACCCTTACCTGGTGACTCTGGTCACCCTTTGGGCTTCACTTCGGCCTGGTGAATCTGGTCCTTACCTGGTCTGCGCCTGGATGTGGTGACTGGTCGCCACCTGGGCCTCACCTGGACTTGGTGAATCCTGCTGCCACCTGCGCGTCACCGGGACCTTGACTGTGTTCCCACCTGGATCTCACCTGGATCTGGTGGCTCTGGTTCCCATATGGGGCTCTCCTGGACCTGGTTCCTGTGGTCTCCATCTGGCCTCACCTGGAACACAATGACTCTGATCCGTATTTGTGCCTCTCCTGGACCTGTTGACTCTGGTCCTTACCTGGGCATCATTGGGACCTCGATACTCTCTTATATACCTGGGCCTCACCTGGACCTGGTGACTGTGGTCCCACCTGGGCCTCACCTGGAGGAGGTGACTGGTTCCCACAGGGACCTCACCTGGACCTGGTGACTCAGGTCCTCATATGGGCATCATGGGACCTGGTTTCTCATTTCCACATCGGGCCTCACCTGGAGCTAGTGATTCTCGTCCCCCTCTGGGCCTCATCCTGACGTGGTGACTCTGGTCCCCACCTGGATATCACCAGAACCGGGTGACTCTGGTCCCCCTCTGAGACTCACCGGAGCTGTGGACACTGGTCCTCAACTGGGCCTCAACAGGACCTGATGAATCTACTCTTCACATAGGCCTCGTCTGGAACTTGTGACTATTTTCCCACCTGGCATCAATGGGACATGGTTACTCTGTTCACCACCTGGGCCTCACCAGGACATGATAACTTTGCTCCACATTTTGGCCTCACCTGGTCCTGATGACTCTGGTCCCCCCACCTAGGCCTCAATCTGGATCTGGTGACTGTGGTCCCCACCTGGGTCTCACCTGGACCTGGTGACTCTCGTTCCCACATGAACCACACCTGGACCTGGTGACTGTGGTGTTCTTGTAGACTCACATTTACCTGGTGACTCCGGTCCCCACTAGGGCCTCACATGGATCTGGTGACTCTGGCCTGCAGGTTGGCCTCACCTGGACCTGGTGAGTGGGGTTGCCACCTGGGCATCACCCATACCTGGTGACTCAGGTCCCCACGTGGGACTCTTGGACCTGGTGAATCTGGTCCTTACATGGTCCTCTCCCAGACCTGGGACAGTGGTCACCACCTGGGCCTCACCTGGTCCTGGTGAATCTGGTCCCCATCTGGGCCTCTCCCAGTCCTGGTGACTTTGTTCCCCACCTGGACCTGATTGCTGTGGACTCCTTTTGGGCCTCACCTGGAACTGGTGACTCTGATCCTAACTGGGCCTCACCCAGATCTGGTGACTCTGGTCCTCACCTGTGGACCATTATCACCTGGATACTCTTTTCCACACCTGAGACTCACTTGGAAATGATGACTCTGGATCCCCTCTGGGCCTCAGCCAAACATGGTGACTCTGGTCCCCATCTGGATGTCACCTAGACCAGGTGAATCTGGTACCCCTCTAGGCCTCAACTAGACCGGGTGATCTGGTCCTCAACTGGGCCTCACCGGGACCTAGTGAATATACTCCCCACCTACGCCTCATCTAGACGTGGTGACTCGGGTTCTACCTGGGCCTCATCGGGACATGTTTACTCTATGCCCCACTGGGACTGACCTGATCCTGGTAACTCTGGTCCTGACTTTGGCGTCTTCTCTACCGGGTGACTCTGGCTCCACCTGGGCGTCATCTGTAACTGATGACTCTGATCCTAAGCATGGCCTCACCTGACCTTGTGACTGTGGTTCCCATCGGGACCTCACCTGGACCTGGTGACTCTCGTTCCCACATGAACCACACCAGGACCTGGTGACTGTGGTGTTCTTGTAGACTCACATTTACCTGGTGACTCCAGTCCCCACTAGGCCTCACCTGGATCTGGAGACACTGGCCTGCAGGTTGGCTTCACCTGGACCTGGTGAGTGGGGTTGCCACCTGGGCCTCACCCATACCTGGTGACTCAGTTCCCCACGTGGGCCTCTTGGACCTGGTGAATCTGGTCCTTACCTGGTCCTCTCCTGGACCCGGGGACTCTGGTCACCACCTGGGACTCACCTGGACCTGGTGAATCTGGTCCCCATCTGGGTCTCACCCAGTCCTGGTGATTTGTTCCCCACCTGGACCTGATTGATGTGGACTCTTTCTTGGCCTCACCTGGAACTGGTGACTCTGATTCAATCTGCGCATCACCCAGACCTGGTGTCTGGTCCTCACCCAGGCATCATTGGGACCTGGATATTCTATTCCACACCTGGGCCTCACTTTGACCAGGGAACTCTGGTCCCATTCTGCGCCTCAAACTAAACTGGTTACTCTGGTTTCCCCTCTGGTTCTCACCCTTACCTGGAGGCTCTGGTCACCCATTGGGCTTCACTTGGGCCTGGTGAATCTGGTCCTTAGCTGGTCCGCACCTGGATCTCGTGACTGGTTGCCACCTGGGCCTCACCCGGACTTGGTGAATCCTGTTGCCACCTGCGCCTCACCTGGTCCTTGTGACTGTGGTCCCACCTGGACCTCACCTAGATCTGGTGTCTCTGGTTCCCATATGGGGCTCTCCTTGACCTGGTTGCTGTGGTGTCCATCTGGCCTCACCTGGAACAAGATGACTCTGATCCATATTGGGCCTCTCCTGGACCTGTTGACTCTGGTCCATACCTGGGCATCATTGCGACCTGGATATTCTCTTATGTACCTGGGCCTCACGTGGACCTGGTGACTGTGATCCCACCTGGGCGTCACCTGGACGAGGTGACTGGTACCTCACCTGGACCTGGTGACTCAGGTCCTCATGTGGGCATCATGGGACCTGGTTTCCCAGTTCCATATCGGGGCCTCACCTGGACATGGTAACTCTGGTCCCTACATGGGCATCATCGGGACACGGATCCTCAGCAGGTCCCAAAGGTTGGCCTCACCTGGACCTGGTAAGTCTGGTCCACACGTGGGCATAATTGGGACATGGTTCCTCTGCATAGCCTGCACGTTGGCCTCACCTGGACCTGTTGAGTGGGATTTCCACCTGGGCCTCAACCATACCTGGAGACACAAGTCCCCACGTGGGCCTCACTTGGACCTGGTGAATCTGGTCCTTACCTGGTCCCCACCTGGAACTGGTAACTCTGGTCACCACCTGGGAATCACCTGGACCTGGTGAATCTGGTCCCCATCTGGGCCTCACCCAGTCTTGGTGACTTTGTTCCCAACCTGGACCTGATTTTTGTTGACTCCTTCTTGGCCTCACCTGGAACTGTTGACTCGGATCCTAACTGGACCTCACCTAGATCTGCTGACTTTGGTACTCAACTGTGGACCTTTATGACAAGGATACTCTTCCACACCTGAGCCTCACCTGGACTTGATGACTCTGGATCCCCTCTGGGCCTCACCCTGACATGGTGACTCTGGTCCCCATCTGGATGTCACCTAGACCAGGTGAATCTGGAACCCTTCTAGGCCTCAACTTGACCTGGTGACTCTAGTCCTCATCTGGGCCTCACTGGGACATAGTGAACATACTCCCCACCTGTGCCTCATCTGGACCTGGTGACTCTGGTTTTACCAGGGCATCATCAGGAAATGGTTACTCTATTCACCACTGGGACTGAACTGATCCTGGTTACTCAGGTCCTGACTTTGGCCTCTTCTGTACCAGGTGACTCTGGCTCCTCCTGGGCCTCACCTGTAACTGGTGATTCTGATCCTAAGCATGGCCTCACCTGACCTGGTGACTGTGGTTCCCATGGGACCTCACCTGGACCTCATATCTCTGGTCCCACCTGGGCCTCACCAGTATCTGGTGTATCTGGTACCCACCAGGGTAGCATCAGGATATGGTTACACTGTTCACTAACAGTGACCCAGCTGGACCTATTAACTCTGGTCTTCACCTGGGCCACACCTGGACATGGTGACACTGCTTCCCACCTGGGTCTCACCTGGACATGGTGAGTCGAATCCCCACCAGGTACTCACGTGTAACTGGTGATTCTCGTTCTCACGTGGACATCACGTGGAACTGGTGGCTGCATTGTTTCTAGCTTCTCATGTACCTCGTGACTCTGGTCCCCACCAGGGCCTCACAGGGATCTGGTGAGTGTGGTTGCCACCTGCAACTCACCTGGACCTTGTGAATCTGGTCTGCACATGAGACTATCCTGGATCTGTTGACTGTGGTCCCCACCTGGTCTTCACCTGTATTTGGGGACTCCAATCCGCATCTGGGCCTCACCTGGTCCTATTGACCATGGTCCTCAACTGGGCAAAATTGGGACCCGGTGACTGTGTTCCACAACTGGATCTCACCTGGACCAGGTGACTCTGGTCCCCCTCTGAGTGTCACCGTGCCCTAGTGACTGTGAAACCCACTTTGCTCTGACTTGGACCTGCTGTCCCTGGTTGCCACCAGCGCCTGACCTCGAACTGTTCACTCCGGTCCTTTCAAGGGCCTCCCATTGACCTGGTGATCCTGGTCCCCCCCTCGGCCTCACCTCGACGTGGTGACTCTTGTAACCACCGGGAACTCACCTGGATCTTCTTACTGTGTGCCACACTTGGGCCTCAAGTAGACCTGTTGACCATGGTCCCCAAGCTGGCCTCACATGGACCTGTTGCCTCTGATCCCCACCGGGGCCTCACGTGTACCTGGTAACTCTGGTCCTCACCTGTGCCTCATCTGGACTTAGTGACTCTGGTCCCCACCTGGGCTTCACCTGGATCTGGTGACTCTGGTCCCCACCTGTACTTCACCTGGATCTGGTGACTCTGGTCCCAACCTGGACTTCACCCGGATCTGGTGACTCTGGTCCCCCCTGGACCTCTCCTGGACCTGGTGACTCTCTTTCCAACATGGACCTCACTTGGATTGGTGACTCTGATCCTCATTTTGGACTCACCTGTTCCTGGTGTCTTTCTTCCCCACTTTGACCTAACTCAGAACTGCTGAATCTTGCCCCACCTAGGCCGCACCCAGACCTGGTGACTCTTGTCCACAGCTATGCCTCAATTCAACCTGATGAATCTGGTCCTCACGTGGGCCTCACATCACCTGGGACTCATCTGGATAGACTGGCTCTGGTTCCCACAAGGGGCTCACCTGATACTGGTGACTGTGGTCTTATTCTATGCCTCACCAGGACCTAGAGGTTCTATTCCTAATCTGGGCCTGCATGGCCCTAGTGACTCTCCTCCTCACCCAGGCATCATTGGGACCTGGATACTCTATTCCACACCTGGGCCTCACTTTGACCAGGGACCTCTGGTCCCATTCTGGGCCTCAAACTATACTGGTTACTCTGGTTCCCCTCTGAGCCTCACCCTTACCTGGTGACTCTGGTCACCCCGTGGGCTTCACTTGGACCTGGTGAATCTGGTCGTTAGCTGGTCCGCACCTGGATCTGGTCGCCAGCTGGGCCACCCTGGACTTGGTGAATCCTGTTGCCACCTGCGCCTCACCTGGACCTTGTGAGTGTGGTCCCACCTGGACCTCACCTGGATCTGGTGGCTCTGGTTCCCATATGGGACTCTCCTGTACCTGGTTCCTGTGGTCTCCATCTGTCCTCACCTGGAACACAATGACTCTGATCCATATTTGGTCCTCTCCTGGACCTGTTGACTCTGGTCCTTACCTGGGCATCATTGGGACCTGGATACTCTCTTATATACCTGGGCCTCACCTGGACCTGGTGACTGTGGTCCCACCTGGGCCTCACCAGGATGAGGTGACTGGTTCCCACAGGGACCTCACCGGGACCTGGTAACTCAGGTCTTCATATTGACATCGTGGGACCTGGTTTCTCAGTTCCACATTGGGGCCTCACCTGGAGCTAGTGATTCTCGTCCACCATGGGCCTCACCCTGATGTGGTGACTCTGGTCCCCACGTGGATATCACCAGAACCGGGTGACTCTGGTCCCCCTCTGGGACTCACCCGGAGCTGGGGACACTGGTCCTCACTGGACCTCAACAGGACCTGGTGAATCTACTCCTCACTTAGGCCTCGTCTGGACCTTGTGATTCTTTTCCCACCTGGCATCAATGGGACATGTTTACTCTATTCCCCACCTGGGCCTCACCTGGACATGATAACTTTGCTCCACACTTTGGCCTCAACTGGTCCTGATGACTCTGGTCCCCCCACCTAGGCCTCAATCTGGACTTGGTGACTCTGGTCACAACCTGGGCCTCACCTGGACTTGGTGAATCTCGTTCCCACATGAACCACACCTGGACCTGGTGACTGTGGTGTTCTTGTAGACTCACATTTACCTGGTGACTCCGGTCCCCACTAGGGCCTCACCTGGATCTAGTGACTCTGGCCTGCAGGTTGGCCTCACCTGGACCTGGTGAGTAGGGTTTGCCACCAGGGCCTCACCCATACCTGGTGACTCAGGTCCCCACGTGGACCTCTTGGACCTGGTGAATCTGGACCTTACCTGGTCCTCTCCCAGACCCGGTGACTCTGGTCACCAACTGGGCCTCACCTGGACCTGGTGAATCTGGTCCCTATCTGGGCCTCACCCAGTCCTGGTGACTTTGTTCCCCACCTGGACCTGATTGCTATGGACTCCTTCTTGGCCTCACCTGGAACTGGTGACTCTGATTCTATCTGCGGGTCACCCAGTCCTGGTGACTCTGGTCCTCACCTGGGCATCATTGGTACCTGGTGACTCTGTTCCACACCTGAGCCTCACTTGGACATGATGACTCTGGAACCTCTCTGGGCCTCACCCTGACCTGGAGACTCTGGTCCCCATCATGATGTCACCTTGACCAGGTGATTCTCGTACCCCTCTAGTCCTCAACCAGATCTGGTGACTCTGGTCCTCAACTGGGCCTCACCTGGACCTAGTGAATATGCTCCATCTGGGCTTCATTCGGACCTGGTGACTCTGTTCCCTACCTGGGCATCATTGGGACATGGTTCCACTGCAAGGCCTCCATGTTGGCCTCACCTGCACCTGGTAAGTCTGGTCCCTACGTGGGCATCATCGGGACATGGTTCCTCTGCATGGCCTGCACTTTGGCCTCACCTGGATCTGGTGAGTGGGATTTCCACCTGGGCCTCACCCATACCTGGAGACACAAGTCCCCACGTGGGCCTCACTTGGACCTGGTGAATCTGGTCCTTACCTAGTCCTCACCTGGAACTGGTAACTCTGGTCACCACCTGGGAATCATCTGGACCTGGTGAAACTGGTCCCCATTTGGGCCTCACCCAGTCTTGGTGACTTTGTTCCCAACCTGGACCTGATTGCTGTTGACTCCTTCTTGGCCTCACCTGGAACTGGTGACTCTGATCGTAACTGGACCTCACCCAGATCTGCTGACTCTGGTACTCTCCTGTGGACCTTTATGACCTGGATACTCTGTTCCACACCTGAGCCTCACCTGGACTTGATGACTCTGGATCCCCTCTGGGCCTCACCCTGACATGGTCACTCTGGTCCCAATCTGGATGTCACCTAGACCAGGTGAATCTGGTACCCCTCTAGGCCTCAACTTGACCTGGTGACTCTAGTCCTCAACTGGGCCTCACTGGGACATAGTGAACATACTCCCCACCTGCGCCTCATCTGGACCTGGTGACTCTGGTTTTACCAGAGCATCATCAGGAAATGGTTACCCTATTCCCCACTGGGACTGAACTGATCCTGGTAACTCAGGTCCTGACTTTGGCCTCTTCTGTACCAGGTGACTCTGGCTCCTCCTGGGCCTCAACTGTAACTGGTGACTCTGATCCTATGCATGGCCTCACCTGACCTGGTGACTGTGGTTCCCATGGGACCTCACCTGGACCTCATGTCTCTGGTTCTATCTTAGCCTCACGAGTACCTGGGGTATCTGGTACCCACCGGGGTAGCATCAGGATATGGTTACACTGTTCAGTAACAGTGACCCAGCTGGAACTATTAACTCTGGTCTTCACCTGGGCCACACCTGGACATGGTGACACTCGTTCCCACCTGTGTCTCTCCTGGACATGGTGAGTCAGATCCCCACCAGTTCCTCATGTGTAACTTGTGATTCTCGTTCCCACATGGACATCACGTGGAACTGGTGGCTGCATTGTTTCTAGCTTCTCATGTACCTCGTGACTCTGGTCCCCAACAGGGCCTCACCGGGATCTGGTGAGTGTGGTTGCCACCTGCAACTCACCTGGACCTGGTGAATCTGGACTGCACATGAGACTATCCTGGATCTGGTGACTGTGGTCCACTCCTGGTCTTCACCTGGATTTGGGGACTCCAATCCGCATCTGGGCCTCACCTGGTCCTGTTGACCATGGTCCTCAAATGGGCAAAATTGGGACCCGGTGACTGTGTTCCACAACTGGACCTCACCTGGACCAGGTGACTCTGGTCCCCCTCAGGGTCTCACCGTGCCCTAGTGACTGTGAGACCCACTTTGCCCTGACTTGGACCTGCTGACCCTGGTTGCCACCTGCGCCTGACCTCGAAATGTTGACTCCGGTCCTTTCAAGGGCCTCCCCTCGACCTGGTGATCCTGGTCCCCACCTCGGCCTCACTTCGACGTGGTGACGCTTGTAACCACCGGGAACTCACCTGGATCTGCTTACTGTGTTCCACACCTGGGCCTCAAGTAGACCTGTTGACCATGGTCCCAAAGCCGGCCTCACATGGACCTGTTGCCTCTGATCCCCACCGGGGCGTCAACTTTACCTGGTAACTCTGGTCCTCACCTGTGCCTCATCTGGATCTAGTGACTCTGGTCCCCACCTGGGCTTCACCTGGATCTGGTGACTCTGGTCCCACCTGGACCTGACCTGCATCTCGTGACTCTGGTCCTCAGTTGGCCTCACCTGGATCTGGCATCTCTCGTCCCCACTTTGAACTAACTCAGAACTGCTGAATCTTTCCCCACCTCGACCGCAACCAGACCTGGTGACTCTTGTCCCCAGCTATGCCTCAATTCGACATGATGAATCTGGTCCTCACGTGGGCCTCACATGGACCTGGGACTCAGCTGGATAGAGTGGCTCTGGTTCCCACAACGGGCTCACCTGATACAGCTGACTGTGGTCTTATTCTATGCCTCACCTGGTCCTAGTGATTCTGTTCCCATCCGGGCCTGCATGGCCCTAGTGACTCTGGTCCTCACCCAGGAATCATTAGGACCTGGATACTCTATTCCACACCTGTGCCTCACATTGACCATGGACCTCTCGTCCCATTCTGGGTCTCAAACTAATCTAGTTACTGGTTCCCCTTTGGGCCTCACCCTTACCTGGTGACTCTGGACACCCGTTTGGCTTCCCTTGGGCCTGGTGAATCTGATCCTTAGCTTGTCCTCACTTGGATATGGTGACTGGTCGCCACCTGGGCCTCACCTGGACTTGGTGAATGCTGTTGCCAACTGCGCCTCACCTGGACCTTGTGACAGTGGTCCTACCTGGACTTCACCTGGATCTGGTTGCTCTGGTTCCCATATGGGGCTCTCCTGGACCTGGTTCCTGTGGTCTCCATCAGGCCTCACCTGGAACACAGTGACTCTGATGCATATTTGTGCCTCTCCTGGACCTGTTGACACTGTCCTTACCTGGGCATCACTGGGGCCTGGATACTCTCTTATATACCTGGTCCTCACCTGCACCTGGTGACTGAAGTCCCACCTGGACCTCACCGGGACGAGGTGACTGGTTCCCACAGGGACCCCACCTGGACCTGGTGACTCAGGTCCTCATATGGGCATCATGGGACCTGGTTTCTCAGTTACACATCGGGGCCTCACCTGTACCTAGTGATTCTCGTCCCGCTCTGGGCCTCACCCTGACGTGGTGACTCTGGTCCCAACCTGGATATCACCAGAACGTGGTGACTGTGGTCCCCCTCTGGGACTCACCCGGAGATGGGGCACTGGTCCTCAACTGGGCCTCAACAGGACCTGGTGAATCTACTCCTCACCTAGGCCTCGTCTGGACCTTGTGACTCTTTTCCCACCTGGCATCAATGGGACATGGTTACTCTGTTCCCCACCTGGGCCTCACCTCCACATGATAAGTTTGCTCCACACTTTGTCCTCAACTGGTCCTGATGACTCTGTTCCCCCCACCTAGGCCTCAGTCTGGACCTGGTGACTGTGGTGCCCACCTGGGTCTCACCTGTACCTGGTGATTCTCGTTCCCACATGAACCACACGTGGACCTGGCGACTGTGGTGTTCTTGTAGACTCACATTTACCTGGTGACACTGGTCCCCACTAGAGCCTCACCTGGATCTGGTGACTCTGGCCTGCCGGTTGGCCTCAACTTGACCTCGTGAGTGGGGTTGCCACCTGGGCTTTACACATAGCTGGTGACTCAATTCCCCTCGTGGTCCTCTTGGACCTGGTGAATCTGGTCCTTACCTGGTCCTATCCCAGACCCGGGGACTCTGGTCACCACCTGGGCCTCACTTGGACCTGGTGAATCTGGTCCCCATCTGGGCCTCACCCAGTCCTGGTGACTTTGTTCCCCACCTGGACCTGATTGCTGTGGACTCTTTCTTGGCCTCACCTGGAACTGGTGACTCTGATTCTATCTGCGCGTCACCCAGATCTGGTGACTCTGGGCCTCACCTGGGCATCATTGGTACCTGGTGACTGTTCCACGCCTGAGCCTAACCTGACATGATGACTCTGGATCCACTCTGGACCCCTCCCTGACCTGATGCCTCTCGTCCCCATCTGGATGTCACCTGGACGAGGTGATTCTGGTACCCCTCTAAGCCTCAACCAGATCTGGTGACAGTGGTCCTCAACTGGGCCTCACTGGACTTGGTGAATATGCTTTATCTGGGCCTCATTTGGACCTGGTGACTCTGGTCCCTACCTGGGCATCATCGGGACATGGTTCCACTGCATGGCCTGCATATTGGCCTCAAATGGACCTGGTAACTCTAGTCCCTACCTGGGCATCATTGGCACATGGTTCCTCTGCATGGCCTGCAGTTTGGCCTCACTTGGACCTGGGGAGTGGGGTTGCCACCTGGGCCTCACCCATGCTTGGTGACACAGGTACCCACGTGGGCCTCACTTGGACCTGGTGAATCTGGTCCTTACCTGGTCCTCACCCGGAACTGGTAACTCTGGTCACCACCTGGGAATCACCTGGACCTGGTGAATCTGGTCCCCATCTGGGCCTCACCCAGTCCTGGTGACTTTGTTCCCCACCTGGACCTGATTGCTGTGGACTCCTTCTTGGCCTCACCTGGAACTGGTGACTCTGATCCTAACTGGGCCTCACCCAGATCTGGTGACTCTGGTCCTCACCTGTGGACCATTATGACCTGGATCTCTGTTGCACAACTGAGCCTCACCTGGACATGATGACTCTGGATCCCCTCTGGGCCTAACCCTGGCATGGTCACTCTAGTCCCCATCTGGATGTCACCTAGACCAGGTGAATCTGGTACCCCTCTAGGCCTCAACTAGACCTGGGGATTCTAATCCTCAAGTGCGCCTCACCGAGACCTAGAGAATATGCTCCCCACCTGCTCCTCATCTGGACCTGGTGACTCTGGTTCTACCTGCGCATTATCGGGACATGTTTACTCTATGCCCCACTGGGACAGACCTGATCCTGGTAACTCTGGTCCTGACTTTGGCCTCTTCTGTACCAGGTGACTCTGGCTCCACCTGGGCTTCACCAGTAACTGGTGACTCTGATCCTAAGCATGGCCTCACCAGACCTGGTGACTGTGGTTCCCATCGGGACCTCATTTGGACCTCATATCTCTGGTCCCACCTGGGCCTCACCAGGACATAGTGTCTCTGGTACCCACCAGGGTAGCATCAGGATATGGTTACACTGTTCACTAACAGTGACCCAGCCGAACCTATTAACTCTAGTCTTCACCTGGGCCACACCTGGACATGGTGACACTCGTTCCCACCTGGGTCTCACTTGGAAATGGTGAGTCGGATCCCCACCTGGTCCTCACCTGTAACTGGTGATTCTCGTTCCCACATGGACATAGTGTGGACCTAGTGTCTGCAGTGTTTCTAGCTTCTCATGTACTTCGGGACTCTGGTCCCCACCAGGGCCTCACAGGGACCTGGTGAGTGTGGTTGCCACCTGCAACTCACCTGGACTTGGAGATTCTGGTCTGCACCTGAGACTACCCTGGATCTGCGGACAGTGGTCCCCACCTGGTCTTCACCTGGATTTGGGGACTCCGGTCCCCATCTGGGCCTCACCTGGCCCTGTTGACCATGGTCCTCAACTGGGCACAATGGGGGCCCGGTGACTGTGTTCCACAAATGGACCTCACCTGGACCAGGTGACTCTGGTCACCCTCTGGGTCTCACCGTGCCCTAGTGAATATGAACGCCACTTTGGCCTGACTTGGACCTGCTGACCCTGGTTGCCACCTGTGCCTGAGCTCAAACTGTTGATGTATGGAACTTCTATGTAGCACCAGTCTACCACAGGAATTACAAGGAAATCGCTGAATTGAACTTGGAGTCAGTAGTCTTGTGTGCCGGGAGATTCCAATTACCTCTCCCAACACTTCCGTCAAGCAGCGAGCCTAAGCCTTTTAGAAGCGAAGTGAACAAGCAGGCTGGATGTGGTGGTACAAGCCATAAGCTCAACTCTCAGAAGTGTGTTTGCATGGGAGGCAGATGTCTGCTACCCACTCGGGTATCGGAGATGGAACCTAGCTACACTCTGATTGGAGGCCTTTGGAAATCGCTGTATTCAACTCAGATACACGGGAGTTCAGGCCCAGTGCTCACACATGCTTTTCCCGCAACCTCTCCCAGCCACTAACATAAGGATGTTAGCAGCTACTCCTACAGTCAGGCAGGATGCGGGAGGGTTCTGCCCTGTCCTCAGCTCTCACAGGGAAGCATGTCTTGATGCCAGCTGTCAACTAGCTGCATTCCTATGGCAGTGAGAAGGTAGCAGTACTCTGAGTCAGGAGGTTCCAAGATTACCACTCTACTGCACCTGGAGATACCCTCCAGGTCTGCATTGTTAACTTGTACTCAGAAGCCTCTGGCAATCGTCTCTGGTGAAGACGTGTGAAACTCACTCTGCAGGCAGTGTGGAACTGTGAGGGACTGAGGGTGAGCTCAACTCTCAGAAGTAAGATGCTTTTGGACAAGGCGTTCAGCTACCTTCTCACATATGGAACTTAGTATGTAGCACCTGTCTACCACAAGAATTACTGGGAAATCGTGAATTGAGCTTGGAGGCACTCGTCTTGTGTGCCGGGAGATTCCAATTACCTCTCCCAGCACTTCCGTCAAACAGCGAGCCTAGGCCTTTTAGAAGCCAAGGGTACCAGCAGGCTGGATGTGGAGGTACAGGCCATAAGCTCAACTCTCAGAAGTGTGTATGCATGGGAGGCAGATGTCTGCTACCCACTCGGACATGGGAGTTGGAACCTAGCTACACTTGTGATTGAAGAAGGCCATTGGAAATCGCTGTATTCAACTCAGATACACGGGAGTTCAGGCCCAGTGCTCACACATGCTTTTCCCGCAACCTCTCCCAGCCACTAACATTAGGATGTTAGCAGCTACTCCTACAGTCAGGCAGGATGCGGGAGGGTTCTGCCCTGTCCTCAGCTCTCACAGGGAAGCATGTCTTGAAGCCAGCTGTCAACTAGCTGCATTCCTATGGCAGTGAGAAGGTAGCAGTATTCTGAGTCAGGAGGTTCCAAGATTACCAGTCTACTGCACCTGGGGATACCCTCCAGGTCTGCATTGTTACCTGCGTCTCAGAAGCCTCTGGCAAACGTCTCTGCTGAAGACCTGCGAAACTCACTCTGCAGGCAGTGTGGAACTGTGAGGGACTGAGGCTGAGCTCAACTCTCAGAAGTAAGATGGTTTTGGACAAGGCGTTCAGCTACCCTCTCACGTATGGAACTTAGTATGTAGCACCAGTCTACCACAGGAATTACTAGGAAATCGCTGAACTGAGCTTGGAGGCACTAGTCTTGTGTGCCGGGTGATTCCAATTACCTCTCCCAGCACTTCCGTCAAACAGCGAGCCTAGGCCTTTTAGAAGCCAAGGGTACCAGCAGGCTGGATGTGGAGGTACAGGCCATAAGCTCAACTCTCAGAAGTGTGTATGCATGGGAGGCAGATGTCTGCTACCCGCTCGTACATGGGATTTGGAACCTAGCTACACTCTGGTTGAGGAAAGCCGTTGGAAATCGCTGTATTCAACTCAGATACACGGGAGTTCAGGCCCAGTGCTCACACATGCTTTTCCCGCAACCTCTCCCAGCCACTAACATTAGGATGTTAGCAGCTACTCCTACAGTCAGGCAGGATGCGGGAGGGTTCTGCCCTGTCCTCAGCTCTCACAGGGAAGCATGTCTTGAAGCCAGCTGTCAACTAGCTGCATTCCTATGGCAGTGAGAAGGTAGCAGTATTCTGAGTCAGGAGGTTCCAAGATTACCAGTCTACTGCACCTGGGGATACCCTCCAGGTCTGCATTGTTACCCTGCGTCTCAGAAGCCTCTGGCAAACGTCTCTGCTGAAGACCTGCGAAACTCACTCTGCAGGCAGTGTGGAACTGTGAGGGACTGAGGGTGAGCTCAACTCTCAGAAGTAAGATGGTTTTGGACAAGGCGTTCAGCTACCCTCTCACGTATGGAACTTAGTATGTAGCACCAGTCTACCACAGGAATTACTAGGAAATCGCTGAACTGAGCTTGGAGGCACTAGTCTTGTGTGCCGGGTGATTCCAATTACCTCTCCCAGCACTTCCGTCAAACAGCGAGCCTAGGCCTTTTAGAAGCCAAGGGTACCAGCAGGCTGGATGTGGAGGTACAGGCCATAAGCTCAACTCTCAGAAGTGTGTATGCATGGGAGGCAGATGTCTGCTACCCACTCGGACATGGGAGTTGGAACCTAGCTACACTGTGATTGAAGAAGGCCATTGGAAATCGCTGTATTCAACTCAGATACACGGGAGTTCAGGCCCAGTGCTCACACATGCTTTTCCCGCAACCTCTCCCAGCCACTAACATAAGGATGTTAGCAGCTACTCCTACAGTCAGGCAGGATGCGGGAGGGTTCTGCCCTGTCCTCAGCTCTCACAGGGAAGCATGTCTTGAAGCCAGCTGTCAACTAGCTGCATTCCTATGGCAGTGAGAAGGTAGCAGTACTCTGAGTCAGGAGGTTCCAAGATTACCACTCTACTGCACCTGGAGATACCCTCCAGGTCTGCATTGTTAACTTGTACTCAGAAGCCTCTGGCAATCGTCTCTGGTGAAGACGTGTGAAACTCACTCTGCAGGCAGTGTGGAACTGTGAGGGACTGAGGGTGAGCTCAACTCTCAGAAGTAAGATGCTTTTGGACAAGGCGTTCAGCTACCTTCTCACATATGGAACTTAGTATGTAGCACCTGTCTACCACAAGAATTACTGGGAAATCGTGAATTGAGCTTGGAGGCACTCGTCTTGTGTGCCGGGAGATTCCAATTACCTCTCCCAGCACTTCCGTCAAACAGCGAGCCTAGGCCTTTTAGAAGCCAAGGGTACCAGCAGGCTGGATGTGGAGGTACAGGCCATAAGCTCAACTCTCAGAAGTGTGTATGCATGGGAGGCAGATGTCTGCTACCCGCTCGTACATGGGATTTGGAACCTAGCTACACTCTGGTTGAGGAAAGCCGTTGGAAATCGCTGTATTCAACTCAGATACACGGGAGTTCAGGCCCAGTGCTCACACATGCTTTTCCCGCAACCTCTCCCAGCCACTAACATTAGGATGTTAGCAGCTACTCCTACAGTCAGGCAGCATGCGGGAGGGTTCTGCCCTGTCCTCAGCTCTCTCAGGGAAGCATGTCTTGAAGCCAGCTAGCTGTCAACTAGCTGCATTC
This sequence comes from Canis lupus dingo, assembly GCF_003254725.2. Lineage (NCBI taxonomy): Eukaryota > Metazoa > Chordata > Mammalia > Carnivora > Canidae > Canis > Canis lupus. The sequence goes on along the minus strand of NW_026019430.1, from coordinate 35,409 downwards.
CTATGGCAGTGAGAAGGTAGCAGTATTCTGAGTCAGGAGGTTCCAAGATTACCAGTCGACTGCACCTGGGGATACCCTCCAGGTCTGCATTGTTACCCTGCGTCTCAGAAGCCTCTGGCAAACGTCTCTGCTGAAGACCTGCGAAACTCACTCTGCAGGCAGTGTGGAACTGTGAGGGACTGAGGCTGAGCTCAACTCTCAGAAGTAAGATGGTTTTGGACAAGGCGTTCAGCTACCCTCTCACGTATGGAACTTAGTATGTAGCACCAGTCTACCACAGGAATTACTAGGAAATCGCTGAACTGAGCTTGGAGGCACTAGTCTTGTGTGCCGGGTGATTCCAATTACCTCTCCCAGCACTTCCGTCAAACAGCGAGCCTAGGCCTTTTAGAAGCCAAGGGTACCAGCAGGCTGGATGTGGAGGTACAGGCCATAAGCTCAACTCTCAGAAGTGTGTATGCATGGGAGGCAGATGTCTGCTACCCACTCGGACATGGGAGTTGGAACCTAGCTACACTGTGATTGAAGAAGGCCATTGGAAATCGCTGTATTCAACTCAGATACACGGGAGTTCAGGCCCAGTGCTCACACATGCTTTTCCCGCAACCTCTCCCAGCCACTAACATAAGGATGTTAGCAGCTACTCCTACAGTCAGGCAGGATGCGGGAGGGTTCTGCCCTGTCCTCAGCTCTCACAGGGAAGCATGTCTTGAAGCCAGCTGTCAACTAGCTGCATTCCTATGGCAGTGAGAAGGTAGCAGTACTCTGAGTCAGGAGGTTCCAAGATTACCACTCTACTGCACCTGGAGATACCCTCCAGGTCTGCATTGTTAACTTGTACTCAGAAGCCTCTGGCAATCGTCTCTGGTGAAGACGTGTGAAACTCACTCTGCAGGCAGTGTGGAACTGTGAGGGACTGAGGGTGAGCTCAACTCTCAGAAGTAAGATGCTTTTGGACAAGGCGTTCAGCTACCTTCTCACATATGGAACTTAGTATGTAGCACCTGTCTACCACAAGAATTACTGGGAAATCGTGAATTGAGCTTGGAGGCACTCGTCTTGTGTGCCGGGAGATTCCAATTACCTCTCCCAGCACTTCCGTCAAACAGCGAGCCTAGGCCTTTTAGAAGCCAAGGGTACCAGCAGGCTGGATGTGGAGGTACAGGCCATAAGCTCAACTCTCAGAAGTGTGTATGCATGGGAGGCAGATGTCTGCTACCCGCTCGTACATGGGATTTGGAACCTAGCTACACTCTGGTTGAGGAAAGCCGTTGGAAATCGCTGTATTCAACTCAGATACACGGGAGTTCAGGCCCAGTGCTCACACATGCTTTTCCCGCAACCTCTCCCAGCCACTAACATTAGGATGTTAGCAGCTACTCCTACAGTCAGGCAGCATGCGGGAGGGTTCTGCCCTGTCCTCAGCTCTCACAGGGAAGCATGTCTTGAAGCCAGCTGTCAACTAGCTGCATTCCTATGGCAGTGAGAAGGTAGCAGTATTCTGAGTCAGGAGGTTCCAAGATTACCAGTCGACTGCACCTGGGGATACCCTCCAGGTCTGCATTGTTACCCTGCGTCTCAGAAGCCTCTGGCAAACGTCTCTGCTGAAGACCTGCGAAACTCACTCTGCAGGCAGTGTGGAACTGTGAGGGACTGAGGCTGAGCTCAACTCTCAGAAGTAAGATGGTTTTGGACAAGGCGTTCAGCTACCCTCTCACGTATGGAACTTAGTATGTAGCACCAGTCTACCACAGGAATTACTAGGAAATCGCTGAACTGAGCTTGGAGGCACTAGTCTTGTGTGCCGGGTGATTCCAATTACCTCTCCCAGCACTTCCGTCAAACAGCGAGCCTAGGCCTTTTAGAAGCCAAGGGTACCAGCAGGCTGGATGTGGAGGTACAGGCCATAAGCTCAACTCTCAGAAGTGTGTATGCATGGGAGGCAGATGTCTGCTACCCACTCGGACATGGGAGTTGGAACCTAGCTACACTGTGATTGAAGAAGGCCATTGGAAATCGCTGTATTCAACTCAGATACACGGGAGTTCAGGCCCAGTGCTCACACATGCTTTTCCCGCAACCTCTCCCAGCCACTAACATAAGGATGTTAGCAGCTACTCCTACAGTCAGGCAGGATGCGGGAGGGTTCTGCCCTGTCCTCAGCTCTCACAGGGAAGCATGTCTTGAAGCCAGCTGTCAACTAGCTGCATTCCTATGGCAGTGAGAAGGTAGCAGTACTCTGAGTCAGGAGGTTCCAAGATTACCACTCTACTGCACCTGGAGATACCCTCCAGGTCTGCATTGTTAACTTGTACTCAGAAGCCTCTGGCAATCGTCTCTGGTGAAGACGTGTGAAACTCACTCTGCAGGCAGTGTGGAACTGTGAGGGACTGAGGGTGAGCTCAACTCTCAGAAGTAAGATGCTTTTGGACAAGGCGTTCAGCTACCTTCTCACATATGGAACTTAGTATGTAGCACCTGTCTACCACAAGAATTACTGGGAAATCGTGAATTGAGCTTGGAGGCACTCGTCTTGTGTGCCGGGAGATTCCAATTACCTCTCCCAGCACTTCCGTCAAACAGCGAGCCTAGGCCTTTTAGAAGCCAAGGGTACCAGCAGGCTGGATGTGGAGGTACAGGCCATAAGCTCAACTCTCAGAAGTGTGTATGCATGGGAGGCAGATGTCTGCTACCCGCTCGTACATGGGATTTGGAACCTAGCTACACTCTGGTTGAGGAAAGCCGTTGGAAATCGCTGTATTCAACTCAGATACACGGGAGTTCAGGCCCAGTGCTCACACATGCTTTTCCCGCAACCTCTCCCAGCCACTAACATTAGGATGTTAGCAGCTACTCCTACAGTCAGGCAGCATGCGGGAGGGTTCTGCCCTGTCCTCAGCTCTCACAGGGAAGCATGTCTTGAAGCCAGCTAGCTGTCAACTAGCTGCATTCCTATGGCAGTGAGAAGGTAGCAGTATTCTGAGTCAGGAGGTTCCAAGATTACCAGTCTACTGCACCTGGGGATACCCTCCAGGTCTGCATTGTTACCCTGCGTCTCAGAAGCCTCTGGCAAACGTCTCTGCTGAAGACCTGCGAAACTCACTCTGCAGGCAGTGTGGAACTGTGAGGGACTGAGGCTGAGCTCAACTCTCAGAAGTAAGATGGTTTTGGACAAGGCGTTCAGCTACCCTCTCACGTATGGAACTTAGTATGTAGCACCAGTCTACCACAGGAATTACTAGGAAATCGCTGAACTGAGCTTGGAGGCACTAGTCTTGTGTGCCGGGTGATTCCAATTACCTCTCCCAGCACTTCCGTCAAACAGCGAGCCTAGGCCTTTTAGAAGCCAAGGGTACCAGCAGGCTGGATGTGGAGGTACAGGCCATAAGCTCAACTCTCAGAAGTGTGTATGCATGGGAGGCAGATGTCTGCTACCCACTCGGACATGGGAGTTGGAACCTAGCTACACTGTGATTGAAGAAGGCCATTGGAAATCGCTGTATTCAACTCAGATACACGGGAGTTCAGGCCCAGTGCTCACACATGCTTTTCCCGCAACCTCTCCCAGCCACTAACATAAGGATGTTAGCAGCTACTCCTACAGTCAGGCAGGATGCGGGAGGGTTCTGCCCTGTCCTCAGCTCTCACAGGGAAGCATGTCTTGAAGCCAGCTGTCAACTAGCTGCATTCCTATGGCAGTGAGAAGGTAGCAGTACTCTGAGTCAGGAGGTTCCAAGATTACCACTCTACTGCACCTGGAGATACCCTCCAGGTCTGCATTGTTAACTTGTACTCAGAAGCCTCTGGCAATCGTCTCTGGTGAAGACGTGTGAAACTCACTCTGCAGGCAGTGTGGAAGTGTGAGGGACTGAGGGTGTGCTCAACTCTCAGAAGTAAGATGCTTTTGGACAAGGCGTTCAGCTACCTTCTCACATATGGAACTTAGTATGTAGCACCTGTCTACCACAAGAATTACTGGGAAATCGTGAATTGAGCTTGGAGGCACTCGTCTTGTGTGCCGGGAGATTCCAATTACCTCTCCCAGCACTTCCGTCAAACAGCGAGCCTAGGCCTTTTAGAAGCCAAGGGTACCAGCAGGCTGGATGTGGAGGTACAGGCCATAAGCTCAACTCTCAGAAGTGTGTATGCATGGGAGGCAGATGTCTGCTACCCGCTCGTACATGGGATTTGGAACCTAGCTACACTCTGGTTGAAGAAGCCGTTGGAAATCGCTGTATTCAACTCAGATACACGGGAGTTCAGGCCCAGTGCTCACACATGCTTTTCCCGCAACCTCTCCCAGCCACTAACATTAGGATGTTAGCAGCTACTCCTACAGTCAGGCAGGCATGCGGGAGGGTTCTGCCCTGTCCTCAGCTCTCACAGGGAAGCATGTCTTGAAGCCAGCTGTCAACTAGCTGCATTCCTATGGCAGTGAGAAGGTAGCAGTATTCTGAGTCAGGAGGTTCCAAGATTACCAGTCTACTGCACCTGGAGATACCCTCCAGGTCTGCATTGTTACCTGCGTACTCAGAAGCCTCTGGCAAACGTCTCTGCTGAAGACCTGCTGAAACTCACTCTGCAGGCAGTGTGGAACTGTGAGGGACTGAGGCTGAGCTCAACTCTCAGAAGTAAGATGCTTTTGGACAAGGCGTTCAGCTACCCTCTCACGTATGGAACTTAGTATGTAGCACCTGTCTACCACAAGGAATTACTAGGAAATCGCTGAATTGAGCTTGGAGGCACTCGTCTTGTGTGCCGGGAGATTCCAATTACCTCTCCCAGCACTTCCGTCAAACAGCGAGCCTAGGCCTTTTAGAAGCCAAGGGTACCAGCAGGCTGGATGTGGAGGTACAGGCCATAAGCTCAACTCTCAGAAGTGTGTATGCATGGGAGGCAGATGTCTGCTACCCGCTCGTACATGGGATTTGGAACCTAGCTACACTCTGGTTGAGGAAAGCCGTTGGAAATCGCTGTATTCAACTCAGATACACGGGAGTTCAGGCCCAGTGCTCACACATGCTTTTCCCGCAACCTCTCCCAGCCACTAACATTAGGATGTTAGCAGCTACTCCTACAGTCAGGCAGCATGCGGGAGGGTTCTGCCCTGTCCTCAGCTCTCACAGGGAAGCATGTCTTGAAGCCAGCTGTCAACTAGCTGCATTCCTATGGCAGTGAGAAGGTAGCAGTATTCTGAGTCAGGAGGTTCCAAGATTACCAGTCTACTGCACCTGGGGATACCCTCCAGGTCTGCATTGTTACCTGCGTCTCAGAAGCCTCTGGCAAACGTCTCTGCTGAAGACCTGCGAAACTCACTCTGCAGGCAGTGTGGAACTGTGAGGGACTGAGGGTGAGCTCAACTCTCAGAAGTAAGATGGTTTTGGACAAGGCGTTCAGCTACCCTCTCACGTATGGAACTTAGTATGTAGCACCAGTCTACCACAGGAATTACTAGGAAATCGCTGAACTGAGCTTGGAGGCACTAGTCTTGTGTGCCGGGTGATTCCAATTACCTCTCCCAGCACTTCCGTCAAACAGCGAGCCTAGGCCTTTTAGAAGCCAAGGGTACCAGCAGGCTGGATGTGGAGGTACAGGCCATAAGCTCAACTCTCAGAAGTGTGTATGCATGGGAGGCAGATGTCTGCTACCCACTCGGACATGGGAGTTGGAACCTAGCTACACTGTGATTGAAGAAGGCCATTGGAAATCGCTGTATTCAACTCAGATACACGGGAGTTCAGGCCCAGTGCTCACACATGCTTTTCCCGCAACCTCTCCCAGCCACTAACATTAGGATGTTAGCAGCTACTCCTACAGTCAGGCAGGATGCGGGAGGGTTCTGCCCTGTCCTCAGCTCTCACAGGGAAGCATGTCTTGAAGCCAGCTGTCAACTAGCTGCATTCCTATGGCAGTGAGAAGGTAGCAGTACTCTGAGTCAGGAGGTTCCAAGATTACCACTCTACTGCACCTGGAGATACCCTCCAGGTCTGCATTGTTAACTTGTACTCAGAAGCCTCTGGCAATCGTCTCTGGTGAAGACGTGTGAAACTCACTCTGCAGGCAGTGTGGAACTGTGAGGGACTGAGGGTGAGCTCAACTCTCAGAAGTAAGATGCTTTTGGACAAGGCGTTCAGCTACCTTCTCACATATGGAACTTAGTATGTAGCACCTGTCTACCACAAGAATTACTGGGAAATCGTGAATTGAGCTTGGAGGCACTCGTCTTGTGTGCCGGGAGATTCCAATTACCTCTCCCAGCACTTCCGTCAAACAGCGAGCCTAGGCCTTTTAGAAGCCAAGGGTACCAGCAGGCTGGATGTGGAGGTACAGGCCATAAGCTCAACTCTCAGAAGTGTGTATGCATGGGAGGCAGATGTCTGCTACCCGCTCGTACATGGGATTTGGAACCTAGCTACACTCTGGTTGAGGAAAGCCGTTGGAAATCGCTGTATTCAACTCAGATACACGGGAGTTCAGGCCCAGTGCTCACACATGCTTTTCCCGCAACCTCTCCCAGCCACTAACATAAGGATGTTAGCAGCTACTCCTACAGTCAGGCAGGATGCGGGAGGGTTCTGCCCTGTCCTCAGCTCTCACAGGGAAGCATGTCTTGAAGCCAGCTGTCAACTAGCTGCATTCCTATGGCAGTGAGAAGGTAGCAGTACTCTGAGTCAGGAGGTTCCAAGATTACCAGTCTACTGCACCTGGAGATACCCTCCAGGTCTGCATTGTTACCTGGTACTCAGAAGCCTCTGGCAAACGTCTCTGCTGAAGACCTGCGAAACTCACTCTGCAGGCAGTGTGGAACTGTGAGGGACTGAGGGCTGAGCTCAACTCTCAGAAGTAAGATGCTTTTGGACAAGGCGTTCAGCTACCCTCTCACGTATGGAACTTAGTATGTAGCACCAGTCTACCACAGGAATTACTAGGAAATCGCTGAACTGAGCTTGGAGGCACTAGTCTTGTGTGCCGGGTGATTCCAATTACCTCTCCCAGCACTTCCGTCAAACAGCGAGCCTAGGCCTTTTAGAAGCCAAGGGTACCAGCAGGCTGGATGTGGAGGTACAGGCCATAAGCTCAACTCTCAGAAGTGTGTATGCATGGGAGGCAGATGTCTGCTACCCACTCGGACATGGGAGTTGGAACCTAGCTACACTGTGATTGAAGAAGGCCATTGGAAATCGCTGTATTCAACTCAGATACACGGGAGTTCAGGCCCAGTGCTCACACATGCTTTTCCCGCAACCTCTCCCAGCCACTAACATAAGGATGTTAGCAGCTACTCCTACAGTCAGGCAGGATGCGGGAGGGTTCTGCCCTGTCCTCAGCTCTCACAGGGAAGCATGTCTTGAAGCCAGCTGTCAACTAGCTGCATTCCTATGGCAGTGAGAAGGTAGCAGTACTCTGAGTCAGGAGGTTCCAAGATTACCACTCTACTGCACCTGGAGATACCCTCCAGGTCTGCATTGTTAACTTGTACTCAGAAGCCTCTGGCAATCGTCTCTGGTGAAGACGTGTGAAACTCACTCTGCAGGCAGTGTGGAACTGTGAGGGACTGAGGGTGAGCTCAACTCTCAGAAGTAAGATGCTTTTGGACAAGGCGTTCAGCTACCTTCTCACATATGGAACTTAGTATGTAGCACCTGTCTACCACAAGAATTACTGGGAAATCGTGAATTGAGCTTGGAGGCACTCGTCTTGTGTGCCGGGAGATTCCAATTACCTCTCCCAGCACTTCCGTCAAACAGCGAGCCTAGGCCTTTTAGAAGCCAAGGGTACCAGCAGGCTGGATGTGGAGGTACAGGCCATAAGCTCAACTCTCAGAAGTGTGTATGCATGGGAGGCAGATGTCTGCTACCCGCTCGTACATGGGATTTGGAACCTAGCTACACTCTGGTTGAGGAAAGCCGTTGGAAATCGCTGTATTCAACTCAGATACACGGGAGTTCAGGCCCAGTGCTCACACATGCTTTTCCCGCAACCTCTCCCAGCCACTAACATAAGGATGTTAGCAGCTACTCCTACAGTCAGGCAGGATGCGGGAGGGTTCTGCCCTGTCCTCAGCTCTCACAGGGAAGCATGTCTTGAAGCCAGCTGTCAACTAGCTGCATTCCTATGGCAGTGAGAAGGTAGCAGTATTCTGAGTCAGGAGGTTCCAAGATTACCAGCTCTACTGCACCTGGAGATACCCTCCAGGTCTGCATTGTTACCTTGGTACTCAGAAGCCTCTGGCAACGTCTCTGGTGAAGACGTGTGAAACTCACTCTGCAGGCAGTGTGGAACTGTGAGGGACTGAGGGCTGAGCTCAACTCTCAGAAGTAAGATGCTTTTGGACAAGGCGTTCAGCTACCCTCTCACGTATGGAACTTAGTATGTAGCACCAGTCTACCACAGGAATTACTAGGAAATCGTGAATTGAGCTTGGAGGCACTCGTCTTGTGTGCCGGGAGATTCCAATTACCTCTCCCAGCACTTCCGTCAAACAGCGAGCCTAGGCCTTTTAGAAGCCAAGGGTACCAGCAGGCTGGATGTGGAGGTACAGGCCATAAGCTCAACTCTCAGAAGTGTATATGCATGGGAGGCAGATGTCTGCTACCCACTCGGACATGGGAGTTGGAACCTAGCTACACTGTGATTGAAGAAGGCCATTGGAAATCGCTGTATTCAACTCAGATACACGGGAGTTCAGGCCCAGTGCTCACACATGCTTTTCCCGCAACCTCTCCCAGCCACTAACATAAGGATGTTAGCAGCTACTCCTACAGTCAGGCAGGATGCGGGAGGGTTCTGCCCTGTCCTCAGCTCTCACAGGGAAGCATGTCTTGAAGCCAGCTGTCAACTAGCTGCATTCCTATGGCAGTGAGAAGGTAGCAGTACTCTGAGTCAGGAGGTTCCAAGATTACCACTCTACTGCACCTGGGATACCCTCCAGGTCTGCATTGTTACCCTGCGTCTCAGAAGCCTCTGGCAAACGTCTCTGCTGAAGACCTGCGAAACTCACTCTGCAGGCAGTGTGGAACTGTGAGGGACTGAGGCTGAGCTCAACTCTCAGAAGTAAGATGCTTTGGACAAGGCGTTCAGCTACCCTCTCACGTATGGAACTTAGTATGTAGCACCAGTCTACCACAGGAATTACTAGGAAATCGCTGAACTGAGCTTGGAGGCACTAGTCTTGTGTGCCGGGTGATTCCAATACCTCTCCCAGCACTTCCGTCAAACAGCGAGCCTAGGCCTTTAGAAGCCAAGGGTACCAGCAGGCTGGATGTGGAGGTACAGGCCATAAGCTCAACTCTCAGAAGTGTGTATGCATGGGAGGCAGATGTCTGCTACCCACTCGGACATGGGATTTGGAACCTAGCTACACTGTGATTGAAGAAGGCCATTGGAAATCGCTGTATTCAACTCAGATACACGGGAGTTCAGGCCCAGTGCTCACACATGCTTTTCCCGCAACCTCTCCCAGCCACTAACATAAGGATGTTAGCAGCTACTCCTACAGTCAGGCAGGATGCGGGAGGGTTCTGCCTGTCCTCAGCTCTCACAGGGAAGCATGTCTGAAGCCAGCTGTCAACTAGCTGCATTCCTATGGCAGTGAGAAGGTAGCAGTACTCTGAGTCAGGAGGTTCCAAGATTACCACTCTACTGCACCTGGAGATACCCTCCAGGTCTGCATTGTTAACTGTACTCAGAAGCCTCTGGCAAACGTCTCTGGTGAAGACGTGCGAAACTCACTCTGCAGGCAGTGTGGAACTGTGAGGGACTGAGGGTGAGCTCAACTCTCAGAAGTAAGATGCTTTTGGACAAGGCGTTCAGCTACCTCTCACGTATGGAACTTAGTATGTAGCACCAGTCTACCACAGGAATTACTAGGAAATCGCTGAATTGAGCTTGGAGGCACTAGTCTTGTGTGCCGGGAGATTCCAATTACCTCTCCCAGCACTTCCGTCAAACAGCGAGCCTAGGCCTTTTAGAAGCCAAGGGTACCAGCAGGCTGGATGTGGAGGTACAGGCCATAAGCTCAACTCTCAGAAGTGTGTATGCATGGGAGGCAGATGTCTGCTACCCACTCGGACATGGGAGTTGGAACCTAGCTACACTCTGATTGAAGAAGGCCGTTGGAAATCGCTGTATTCAACTCAGATACACGGGAGTTCAGGCCCAGTGCTCACACATGCTTTTCCCGCAACCTCTCCCAGCCACTAACATTAGGATGTTAGCAGCTACTCCTACAGTCAGGCAGGATGCGGGAGGGTTCTGCCCTGTCCTCAGCTCTCACAGGGAAGCATGTCTTGAAGCCAGCTGTCAACTAGCTGCATTCCTATGGCAGTGAGAAGGTAGCAGTATTCTGAGTCAGGAGGTTCCAAGATTACCACTCTACTGCACCTGGAGATACCCTCCAGGTCTGCATTGTTAACTTGTCTCAGAAGCCTCTGGCAAACGTCTCTGGTGAAGACGTGCGAAACTCACTCTGCAGGCAGTGTGGAACTGTGAGGGACTGAGGGTGAGCTCAACTCTCAGAAGTAAGATGCTTTTGGACAAGGCGTTCAGCTACCTTCTCACATATGGAACTTAGTATGTAGCACCAGTCTACCACAGGAATTACTGGGAAATCGCTGAATTGAGCTTGGAGGCACTCGTCTTGTGTGCCGGGAGATTCCAATTACCTCTCCCAGCACTTCCGTCAAACAGCGAGCCTAGGCCTTTTAGAAGCCAAGGGTACCAGCAGGCTGGATGTGGAGGTACAGGCCATAAGCTCAACTCTCAGAAGTGTGTATGCATGGGAGGCAGATGTCTGCTACCCACTCGGACATGGGAGTTGGAACCTAGCTACACTCTGATTGAAGAAAGCCGTTGGAAATCGCTGTATTCAACTCAGATACACGGGAGTTCAGGCCCAGTGCTCACACATGCTTTTCCCGCAACCTCTCCCAGCCACTAACATTAGGATGTTAGCAGCTACTCCTACAGTCAGGCAGGATGCGGGAGGGTTCTGCCCTGTCCTCAGCTCTCACAGGGAAGCATGTCTTGAAGCCAGCTGTCAACTAGCTGCATTCCTATGGCAGTGAGAAGGTAGCAGTATTCTGAGTCAGGAGGTTCCAAGATTACCACTCTACTGCACCTGGAGATACCCTCCAGGTCTGCATTGTTAACTTGCGTCTCAGAAGCCTCTGGCAAACGTCTCTGGTGAAGACGTGCGAAACTCACTCTGCAGGCAGTGTGGAACTGTGAGGGACTGAGGGTGAGCTCAACTCTCAGAAGTAAGATGCTTTTGGACAAGGCGTTCAGCTACCCTCTCACGTATGGAACTTAGTATGTAGCACCAGTCTACCACAGGAATTACTAGGAAATCGCTGAATTGAGCTTGGAGGCACTAGTCTTGTGTGCCGGGAGATTCCAATTACCTCTCCCAGCACTTCCGTCAAACAGCGAGCCTAGGCCTTTTAGAAGCCAAGGGTACCAGCAGGCTGGATGTGGAGGTACAGGCCATAAGCTCAACTCTCAGAAGTGTGTATGCATGGGAGGCAGATGTCTGCTACCCACTCGGACATGGGAGTTGGAACCTAGCTACACTCTGATTGAAGAAGCCGTTGGAAATCGCTGTATTCAACTCAGATACACGGGAGTTCAGGCCCAGTGCTCACACATGCTTTTCCCGCAACCTCTCCCAGCCACTAACATTAGGATGTTAGCAGCTACTCCTACAGTCAGGCAGGATGCGGGAGGGTTCTGCCCTGTCCTCAGCTCTCACAGGGAAGCATGTCTTGAAGCCAGCTGTCAACTAGCTGCATTCCTATGGCAGTGAGAAGGTAGCAGTATTCTGAGTCAGGAGGTTCCAAGATTACCACTCTACTGCACCTGGAGATACCCTCCAGGTCTGCATTGTTAACTTGCGTCTCAGAAGCCTCTGGCAAACGTCTCTGGTGAAGACGTGCGAAACTCACTCTGCAGGCAGTGTGGAACTGTGAGGGACTGAGGGTGAGCTCAACTCTCAGAAGTAAGATGCTTTTGGACAAGGCGTTCAGCTACCTTCTCACATATGGAACTTAGTATGTAGCACCAGTCTACCACAGGAATTACTAGGAAATCGCTGAATTGAGCTTGGAGGCACTAGTCTTGTGTGCCGGGAGATTCCAATTACCTCTCCCAGCACTTCCGTCAAACAGCGAGCCTAGGCCTTTTAGAAGCCAAGGGTACCAGCAGGCTGGATGTGGAGGTACAGGCCATAAGCTCAACTCTCAGAAGTGTGTATGCATGGGAGGCAGATGTCTGCTACCCACTCGGACATGGGAGTTGGAACCTAGCTACACTCTGATTGAAGAAGGCCGTTGGAAATCGCTGTATTCAACTCAGATACACGGGAGTTCAGGCCCAGTGCTCACACATGCTTTTCCCGCAACCTCTCCCAGCCACTAACATTAGGATGTTAGCAGCTACTCCTACAGTCAGGCAGGATGCGGGAGGGTTCTGCCCTGTCCTCAGCTCTCACAGGGAAGCATGTCTTGAAGCCAGCTGTCAACTAGCTGCATTCCTATGGCAGTGAGAAGGTAGCAGTATTCTGAGTCAGGAGGTTCCAAGATTACCACTCTACTGCACCTGGAGATACCCTCCAGGTCTGCATTGTTAACTTGTCTCAGAAGCCTCTGGCAAACGTCTCTGGTGAAGACGTGCGAAACTCACTCTGCAGGCAGTGTGGAACTGTGAGGGACTGAGGGTGAGCTCAACTCTCAGAAGTAAGATGCTTTTGGACAAGGCGTTCAGCTACCTCTCACGTATGGAACTTAGTATGTAGCACCAGTCTACCACAGGAATTACTGGGAAATCGCTGAATTGAGCTTGGAGGCACTAGTCTTGTGTGCCGGGAGATTCCAATTACCTCTCCCAGCACTTCCGTCAAACAGCGAGCCTAGGCCTTTTAGAAGCCAAGGGTACCAGCAGGCTGGATGTGGAGGTACAGGCCATAAGCTCAACTCTCAGAAGTGTGTATGCATGGGAGGCAGATGTCTGCTACCCACTCGGACATGGGAGTTGGAACCTAGCTACACTCTGATTGAAGAAGGCCGTTGGAAATCGCTGTATTCAACTCAGATACACGGGAGTTCAGGCCCAGTGCTCACACATGCTTTTCCCGCAACCTCTCCCAGCCACTAACATTAGGATGTTAGCAGCTACTCCTACAGTCAGGCAGGATGCGGGAGGGTTCTGCCCTGTCCTCAGCTCTCACAGGGAAGCATGTCTTGAAGCCAGCTGTCAACTAGCTGCATTCCTATGGCAGTGAGAAGGTAGCAGTATTCTGAGTCAGGAGGTTCCAAGATTACCACTCTACTGCACCTGGAGATACCCTCCAGGTCTGCATTGTTAACGTCTCAGAAGCCTCTGGCAAACGTCTCTGGTGAAGACGTGAAACTCACTCTGCAGGCAGTGTGGAACTGTGAGGGACTGAGGGTGAGCTCAACTCTCAGAAGTAAGATGCTTTTGGACAAGGCGTTCAGCTACCTTCTCACATATGGAACTTAGTATGTAGCACCAGTCTACCACAGGAATTACTGGAAATCGCTGAATTGAGCTTGGAGGCACTAGTCTTGTGTGCCGGGAGATTCCAATTACCTCTCCCAGCACTTCCGTCAAACAGCGAGCCTAGGCCTTTTAGAAGCCAAGGGTACCAGCAGGCTGGATGTGGAGGTACAGGCCATAAGCTCAACTCTCAGAAGTGTGTATGCATGGGAGGCAGATGTCTGCTACCCACTCGGACATGGGAGTTGGAACCTAGCTACACTCTGATTGAAGAAAGCCGTTGGAAATCGCTGTATTCAACTCAGATACACGGGAGTTCAGGCCCAGTGCTCACACATGCTTTTCCCGCAACCTCTCCCAGCCACTAACATTAGGATGTTAGCAGCTACTCCTACAGTCAGGCAGGATGCGGGAGGGTTCTGCCCTGTCCTCAGCTCTCACAGGGAAGCATGTCTTGAAGCCAGCTGTCAACTAGCTGCATTCCTATGGCAGTGAGAAGGTAGCAGTATTCTGAGTCAGGAGGTTCCAAGATTACCACTCTACTGCACCTGGAGATACCCTCCAGGTCTGCATTGTTAACTTGCGTCTCAGAAGCCTCTGGCAAACGTCTCTGGTGAAGACGTGCGAAACTCACTCTGCAGGCAGTGTGGAACTGTGAGGGACTGAGGGTGAGCTCAACTCTCAGAAGTAAGATGCTTTTGGACAAGGCGTTCAGCTACCCTCTCACGTATGGAACTTAGTATGTAGCACCAGTCTACCACAGGAATTACTAGGAAATCGCTGAATTGAGCTTGGAGGCACTAGTCTTGTGTGCCGGGAGATTCCAATTACCTCTCCCAGCACTTCCGTCAAACAGCGAGCCTAGGCCTTTTAGAAGCCAAGGGTACCAGCAGGCTGGATGTGGAGGTACAGGCCATAAGCTCAACTCTCAGAAGTGTGTATGCATGGGAGGCAGATGTCTGCTACCCACTCGGACATGGGAGTTGGAACCTAGCTACACTCTGATTGAAGAAGGCCGTTGGAAATCGCTGTATTCAACTCAGATACACGGGAGTTCAGGCCCAGTGCTCACACATGCTTTTCCCGCAACCTCTCCCAGCCACTAACATTAGGATGTTAGCAGCTACTCCTACAGTCAGGCAGGATGCGGGAGGGTTCTGCCCTGTCCTCAGCTCTCACAGGGAAGCATGTCTTGAAGCCAGCTGTCAACTAGCTGCATTCCTATGGCAGTGAGAAGGTAGCAGTATTCTGAGTCAGGAGGTTCCAAGATTACCACTCTACTGCACCTGGAGATACCCTCCAGGTCTGCATTGTTAACTTCTCAGAAGCCTCTGGCAAACGTCTCTGGTGAAGACGTGCGAAACTCACTCTGCAGGCAGTGTGGAACTGTGAGGGACTGAGGGTGAGCTCAACTCTCAGAAGTAAGATGCTTTTGGACAAGGCGTTCAGCTACCTTCTCACATATGGAACTTAGTATGTAGCACCAGTCTACCACAGGAATTACTGGGAAATCGCTGAATTGAGCTTGGAGGCACTCGTCTTGTGTGCCGGGAGATTCCAATTACCTCTCCCAGCACTTCCGTCAAACAGCGAGCCTAGGCCTTTTAGAAGCCAAGGGTACCAGCAGGCTGGATGTGGAGGTACAGGCCATAAGCTCAACTCTCAGAAGTGTGTATGCATGGGAGGCAGATGTCTGCTACCCACTCGGACATGGGAGTTGGAACCTAGCTACACTCTGATTGAAGAAAGCCGTTGGAAATCGCTGTATTCAACTCAGATACACGGGAGTTCAGGCCCAGTGCTCACACATGCTTTTCCCGCAACCTCTCCCAGCCACTAACATTAGGATGTTAGCAGCTACTCCTACAGTCAGGCAGGATGCGGGAGGGTTCTGCCCTGTCCTCAGCTCTCACAGGGAAGCATGTCTTGAAGCCAGCTGTCAACTAGCTGCATTCCTATGGCAGTGAGAAGGTAGCAGTATTCTGAGTCAGGAGGTTCCAAGATTACCACTCTACTGCACCTGGAGATACCCTCCAGGTCTGCATTGTTAACTTGCGTCTCAGAAGCCTCTGGCAAACGTCTCTGGTGAAGACGTGCGAAACTCACTCTGCAGGCAGTGTGGAACTGTGAGGGACTGAGGGTGAGCTCAACTCTCAGAAGTAAGATGCTTTTGGACAAGGCGTTCAGCTACCCTCTCACGTATGGAACTTAGTATGTAGCACCAGTCTACCACAGGAATTACTAGGAAATCGCTGAATTGAGCTTGGAGGCACTAGTCTTGTGTGCCGGGAGATTCCAATTACCTCTCCCAGCACTTCCGTCAAACAGCGAGCCTAGGCCTTTTAGAAGCCAAGGGTACCAGCAGGCTGGATGTGGAGGTACAGGCCATAAGCTCAACTCTCAGAAGTGTGTATGCATGGGAGGCAGATGTCTGCTACCCACTCGGACATGGGAGTTGGAACCTAGCTACACTCTGATTGAAGAAGGCCGTTGGAAATCGCTGTATTCAACTCAGATACACGGGAGTTCAGGCCCAGTGCTCACACATGCTTTTCCCGCAACCTCTCCCAGCCACTAACATTAGGATGTTAGCAGCTACTCCTACAGTCAGGCAGGATGCGGGAGGGTTCTGCCCTGTCCTCAGCTCTCACAGGGAAGCATGTCTTGAAGCCAGCTGTCAACTAGCTGCATTCCTATGGCAGTGAGAAGGTAGCAGTATTCTGAGTCAGGAGGTTCCAAGATTACCACTCTACTGCACCTGGAGATACCCTCCAGGTCTGCATTGTTAACTTGTCTCAGAAGCCTCTGGCAAACGTCTCTGGTGAAGACGTGCGAAACTCACTCTGCAGGCAGTGTGGAACTGTGAGGGACTGAGGGTGAGCTCAACTCTCAGAAGTAAGATGCTTTTGGACAAGGCGTTCAGCTACCTTCTCACATATGGAACTTAGTATGTAGCACCAGTCTACCACAGGAATTACTGGGAAATCGCTGAATTGAGCTTGGAGGCACTCGTCTTGTGTGCCGGGAGATTCCAATTACCTCTCCCAGCACTTCCGTCAAACAGCGAGCCTAGGCCTTTTAGAAGCCAAGGGTACCAGCAGGCTGGATGTGGAGGTACAGGCCATAAGCTCAACTCTCAGAAGTGTGTATGCATGGGAGGCAGATGTCTGCTACCCACTCGGACATGGGAGTTGGAACCTAGCTACACTCTGATTGAAGAAGGCCGTTGGAAATCGCTGTATTCAACTCAGATACACGGGAGTTCAGGCCCAGTGCTCACACATGCTTTTCCCGCAACCTCTCCCAGCCACTAACATTAGGATGTTAGCAGCTACTCCTACAGTCAGGCAGGATGCGGGAGGGTTCTGCCCTGTCCTCAGCTCTCACAGGGAAGCATGTCTTGAAGCCAGCTGTCAACTAGCTGCATTCCTATGGCAGTGAGAAGGTAGCAGTATTCTGAGTCAGGAGGTTCCAAGATTACCACTCTACTGCACCTGGAGATACCCTCCAGGTCTGCATTGTTAACTTGCGTCTCAGAAGCCTCTGGCAAACGTCTCTGGTGAAGACGTGCAAACTCACTGCAGGCAGTGTGGAACTGTGAGGGACTGAGGGTGAGCTCAACTCTCAGAAGTAAGATGCTTTTGGACAAGGCGTTCAGCTACTCACTCTATGGAACTTAGTATGTAGCACCAGTCTACCACAGGTATTACTAGGAAATCGCTGAACTGAGCTTGGAGGCACTAGTCTTGTGTGCCGGGTGATTCCAATTACCTCTCCCAGCACTTCCGTCAAACAGCGAGCCTAGGCCTTTTAGAAGCCAAGGGTACCAGCAGGCTGGATGTGGAGGTACAGGCCATAAGCTCAACTCTCAGAAGTGTGTATGCATGGGAGGCAGATGTCTGCTACCCACTCGGACATGGGAGTTGGAAACTAGCTACACTGTGATTGAAGAAGGCCATTGGAAATCGCTGTATTCAACTCAGATACACGGGAGTTCAGGCCCAGTGCTCACACATGCTTTTCCCGCAACCTCTCCCAGCCACTAACATTAGGATGTTAGCAGCTACTCCTACAGTCAGGCAGCATGCGGGAGGGTTCTGCCCTGTCCTCAGCTCTCACAGGGAAAGCATGTCTTGAAGCCCGCTGTCAACTAGCTGCATTCCTATGGCAGTGAGAAGGTAGCAGTACTCTGAGTCAGGAGGTTCCAAGATTACCAGTCGACTGCACCTGGAGATACCCTCCAGGTCTGCATTGTTAACTTGTACTCAGAAGCCTCTGGCAATCGTCTCTGGTGAAGACGTGTGAAACTCACTCTGCAGGCAGTGTGGAACTGTGAGGGACTGAGGGTGTGCTCAAGTCTCAGAAGTAAGATGCTTTTGGACAAGGCGTTCAGCTACTTTCTCACATATGGAACTTAGTATGTAGCACCTGTCTACCACAAGAATTACTGGGAAATCGTGAATTGAGCTTGGAGGCACTCGTCTTGTGTGCCGGGAGATTCCAATTACCTCTCCCAGCACTTCCGTCAAACATCGAGCCTAGGCCTTTTAGAAGCCAAGGGTACCAGCAGGCTGGATGTGGAGGTACAGGCCATAAGCTCAACTCTCAGAAGTGTGTATGCATGGGAGGCAGATGTCTGCTACCCGCTCGTACATGGGATTTGGAACCTAGCTACACTCTGGTTGAGGAAAGCCGTTGGAAATCGCTGTATTCAACTCAGATACACGGGAGTTCAGGCCCAGTGCTCACACATGCTTTTCCCGCAACCTCTCCCAGCCACTAACATTAGGATGTTAGCAGCTACTCCTACAGTCAGGCAGCATGCGGGAGGGTTCTGCCCTGTCCTCAGCTCTCTCAGGGAAGCATGTCTTGAAGCCAGCTAGCTGTCAACTAGCTGCATTCCTATGGCAGTGAGAAGGTAGCAGTATTCTGAGTCAGGAGGTTCCAAGATTACCAGTCGACTGCACCTGGGATACCCTCCAGGTCTGCATTGTTACCCTGCGTCTCAGAAGCCTCTGGCAAACGTCTCTGCTGAAGACCTGCGAAACTCACTCTGCAGGCAGTGTGGAACTCTGAGGGACTAAGGGTGAGCTCAACTCTCAGAAGTAAGATGGTTTTGGACAAGACATTCAGCTACCCTCTCACGTATGGAACTTAGTATGTAGCACCAGTCTACCACAGGTATTACTAGGAAATCGCTGAACTGAGCTTGGAGGCACTAGTCTTGTGTGCCGGGTGATTCCAATTACCTCTCCCAGCACTTCCGTCAAACAGCGAGCCTAGGCCTTTTAGAAGCCAAGGGTACCAGCAGGCTGGATGTGGAGGTACAGGCCATAAGCTCAACTCTCAGAAGTGTGTATGCATGGGAGGCAGATGTCTGCTACCCACTCGTACATGGGAGTTGGAACCTAGCTACACTCTGGTTGAGGAAGAGCCGTTGGAAATCGCTGTATTCAACTCAGATACACGGGAGTTCAGGCCCAGTGCTCACACATGCTTTTTCCCGCAACCTCTCCCAGCCACTAACATTAGGATGTTAGCAGCTACTCCTACAGTCAGGCAGAATGCGGGAGGGTTCTGCCCTGTCCTCAGCTCTCACAGGGAAGCATGTCTTGAAGCCAGCTGTCAACTAGCTGCATTCCTATGGCAGTGAGAAGGTAGCAGTATTCTGAGTCAGGAGGTTCCAAGATTACCAGTCGATCTGCACCTGGAGATACCCTCCAGGTCTGCATTGTTACCCTGCGTACTCAGAAGCCTCTGGCAAACGTCTCTGGTGAAGACCTGCTGAACTCACTCTGCAGGCAGTGTGGAACTGTGAGGGACTGAGGCTGAGCTCAACTCTCAGAAGTAAGATGCTTTTGGACAAGGCGTTCAGCTACCCTCTCACGTATGGAACTTAGTATGTAGCACCAGTCTACCACAAGAATTACTAGGAAATCGTGAATTGAGCTTGGAGGCACTCGTCTTGTGTGCCGGGAGATTCCAATTACCTCTCCCAGCACTTCCGTCAAACAGCGAGCCTAGGCCTTTTAGAAGCCAAGGGTACCAGCAGGCTGGATGTGGAGGTACAGGCCATAAGCTCAACTCTCAGAAGTGTGTATGCATGGGAGGCAGATGTCTGCTACCCACTCGGACATGGGATTTGGAACCTAGCTACACTCTGATTGATGAAAGCCGTTGGAAATCGCTGTATTCAACTCAGATACACGGGAGTTCAGGCCCAGTGCTCACACATGCTTTTCCCGCAACCTCTCCCAGCCACTAACATAAGGATGTTAGCAGCTACTCCTACAGTCAGGCAGGATGCGGGAGGGTTCTGCCCTGTCCTCAGCTCTCACAGGGAAGCATGTCTTGAAGCCAGCTGTCAACTAGCTGCATTCCTATGGCAGTGAGAAGCTAGCAGTACTCTGAGTCAGGAGGTTCCAAGATTACCACTCTACTGCACCTGGAGATACCCTCCAGGTCTGCATTGTTAACCTGGTCTCAGAAGCCTCTGGCAATCGTCTCTGGTGAAGACGTGTGAAACTCACTCTGCAGGCAGTGTGGAACTGTGAGGGACTGAGGCTGAGCTCAACTCTCAGAAGTAAGATGCTTTTGGACAAGGCGTTCAGCTACCTTCTCACATATGGAACTTAGTATGTAGCACCTGTCTACCACAAGAATTACTGGGAAATCGTGAATTGAGCTTGGAGGCACTCGTCTTGTGTGCCGGGAGATTCCAATTACCTCTCCCAGCACTTCCGTCAAACAGCGAGCCTAGGCCTTTTAGAAGCCAAGGGTACCAGCAGGCTGGATGTGGAGGTACAGGCCATAAGCTCAACTCTCAGAAGTGTGTATGCATGGGAGGCAGATGTCTGCTACCCACTCGGACATGGGAGTTGGAACCTAGCTACACTGTGATTGAAGAAGGCCATTGGAAATCGCTGTATTCAACTCAGATACACGGGAGTTCAGGCCCAGTGCTCACACATGCTTTTCCCGCAACCTCTCCCAGCCACTAACATAAGGATGTTAGCAGCTACTCCTACAGTCAGGCAGGATGCGGGAGGGTTCTGCCCTGTCCTCAGCTCTCACAGGGAAGCATGTCTTGAAGCCAGCTGTCAACTAGCTGCATTCCTATGGCAGTGAGAAGGTAGCAGTACTCTGAGTCAGGAGGTTCCAAGATTACCACTCTACTGCACCTGGAGATACCCTCCAGGTCTGCATTGTTAACTTGTACTCAGAAGCCTCTGGCAATCGTCTCTGGTGAAGACGTGCGAAACTCACTCTGCAGGCAGTGTGGAACTGTGAGGGACTGAGGGTGAGCTCAACTCTCAGAAGTAAGATGCTTTTGGACAAGGCGTTCAGCTACCCTCTCACGTATGGAACTTAGTATGTAGCACCTGTCTACCACAAGAATTACTGGGAAATCGTGAATTGAGCTTGGAGGCACTCGTCTTGTGTGCCGGGATGATTCCAATTACCTCTCCCAGCACTTCCGTCAAACAGCGAGCCTAGGCCTTTTAGAAGCCAAGGGTACCAGCAGGCTGGATGTGGAGGTACAGGCCATAAGCTCAACTCTCAGAAGTGTGTATGCATGGGAGGCAGATGTCTGCTACCCGCTCGTACATGGGATTTGGAACCTAGCTACACTCTGGTTGAGGAAAGCCGTTGGAAATCGCTGTATTCAACTCAGATACACGGGAGTTCAGGCCCAGTGCTCACACATGCTTTTCCCGCAACCTCTCCCAGCCACTAACATTAGGATGTTAGCAGCTACTCCTACAGTCAGGCAGGATGCGGGAGGGTTCTGCCCTGTCCTCAGCACTCACAGGGAAGCATGTCTTGAAGCCAGCTGTCAACTAGCTGCATTCCTATGGCAGTGAGAAGGTAGCAGTACTCTGAGTCATGAGGTTCCAAGATTACCAGTCTACTGCACCTGGGGATACCCTCCAGGTCTGCATTGTTACCCTGCATCTCAGAAGCCTCTGGCAAACGTCTCTGCTGAAGACCTGCGAAACTCACTCTGCAGGGAGTGTGGAACTGTGAGGGACTGAGGCTGAGCTCAACTCTCAGAAGTAAGATGCTTTGGACAAGGCGTTCAGCTACCCTCTCACGTATGGAACTTAGTATGTAGCACCAGTCTACCACAGGAATTACTAGGAAATCGCTGGACTGAGCTTGGAGGCACTAGTCTAGTGTGCCGGGTGATTCCAATTACCTCTCCCAGCACTTCCGTCAAACAGGGAGCCTAGGCCTTTTAGAAGCCAAGGGTACCAGCAGGCTGGATGTGGAGGTACAGGCCATAAGCTCAACTCTCAGAAGTGTGTATGCATGGGAGGCAGATGTCTTCTACCCACTCGGACATGGGAGTTGGAACCTGGCTACACTCTGATAGATGAAAGCCGTTGGAAATCGCTTTTTTCAACTCAGATACACGGGAGTTCAGGCCCAGTGCTCACACATGCTTTTCCCGCAACCTCTCCCAGCCACTAACATAAGGATGTTAGCAGCTACTCCAACAGTCAGGCAGGATGCAGGAGGGTTCTGCCCTGTCCTCAGCTCTCACAGGGAAGCATGTCTTGAAGCCAGCTGTCAACTAGCTGCATTCCTATGGCAGTGAGAAGGTAGCAGTACTCTGAGTCAGGAGGTTCCAAGATTACCACTCTACTGCACCTGGAGATACCCTCCAGGTCTGCATTGTTAACTTGTACTCAGAAGCCTCTGGCAATCGTCTCTGGTGAAGACGTGTGAAACTCACTCTGCAGGCAGTGTGGAACTGTGAGGGACTGAGTCTGAGCTCAACTCTCAGAAGTAAGATGCTTTTGGACAAGGCGTTCAGCTACCTTCTCACATATGGAACTTAGTATGTAGCACCTGTCTGCCACAAGAATTACTGGGAAATCGTGAATTGAGCTTGGAGGCACTCGTCTTGTGTGCCGGGAGATTCCAATTACCTCTCCCAGCACTTCCGTCAAACAGCGAGCCTAGGCCTTTTAGAAGCCAAGGGTACCAGCAGGCTGGATGTGGAGGTACAGGCCATAAGCTCAACTCTCAGAAGTGTGTATGCATGGGAGGCAGATGTCTGCTACCCGCTCGTACATGGGATTTGGAACCTAGCTACACTCTGGTTGAGGAAAGCCGTTGGAAATCGCTGTATTCAACTCAGATACACGGGTGTTCACGCCCAGTGCTCACACATGCTTTTCCCGCAACCTCTCCCAGCCACTAACATTAGGATGTTAGCAGCTACTCCTACAGTCAGGCAGGATGCGGGAGGGTTCTGCCCTGTCCTCAGCTCTCACAGGGAAGCATGTCTTGAAGCCAGCTGTCAACTAGCTTCATTCCTATGGCAGTGAGGAGGTAGCAGTATTCTGAGCCAGGAGGTTCCAAGATTACCACTCTACTGCACCTGCGATTACCCTCCAGGTCTGCATTGTTACCTTGCGTCTCAGAAGCCTTTGGCAAACGTCTCTGGTGAAGACGTGGAAACTCACTCTGCAGGCAGTGTGGAACTGTGAGGGACTGAGGGTGAGCTCAACTCTCAGAAGTAAGATGCTTTTGGACAAGGCGTTCAGCTACCTTCTCACATATGGAACTTAGTATGTAGCACCTGTCTAGCACAAGGAATTACTGGGAAATCGCTGGATTGAGCTTGGAGGCACTAGTCTTGTGTGCCTGGAGACTCCAATTACCTCTCCCAGCACTTCCGTCACGCAGCGAGCTAGGCCTTTTAGAAGCGAAGGTACCTGCAGGCAGGATGTGGAGGTACAGGCCATAAGCTCAACTCTCAGAAGTGTGTATGCATGGAGGCAGATGTCTGCTACTCACTCGTACATGGGAGTTGGAACCTAGCTACACTCTGATTGAGAAGGCCATTGGAAATCGCTGTATTCAACTCAGATACACGTGAGTTCAGGCCCAATGCTTACACATGCTATTCCCCCAACCTCTCCCAGCACCTAACATAAGGATGTTAGCAGCTACGTCTACAGTCAGGCAGGATGCGGGAGGGTTCTGCCTGTCCTCAGCTCTCACAGGGAAGCATGCCTAGAAGCCAGCTTCAACTAGCTGCGTTCTTATGGCAGTGAGAAGGTAGCAGTATTCTGAGTCAGGAGGTTCCAAGATTACCAGTCTACTGCACCTGGAGATACCGTCCAGGTCTGCATTGTTAAGTTGCGTCTCAGAAGCCTTTGGCAAACGTCTCTGGTGAAGACGTGCGAAACTCACTCTGCAGGCAGTGTGGAACTGTGAGGGACTGAGGGTGAGCTCAACTCTCAGAAGTAAGATGCTTTTGGACAAGGCGTTCAGCTACCTTCTCACATATGGAACTTAGTATGTAGCACCAGTCTACCACAGGAATTACTAGGAAATCGCTGGATTTAGATTGGAGGCACTAGTCTTGTGTGCCGGGAGACTCCAATTACCTCTCCCAACACTTCCGTCACGCAGCAGGCTTAGGCCTTTTCGAAGCGCCGGGTACCTGCAGGCAGGATGTGGAGGTACAGGCCATAAGCTCAACTCTCAGAAGTGTGTATGCATGGGAGACCTATGTCTGCTACCCACTCGGGCATGGAAGTTGGAACCTAGCTACACTCTGATTGAAGAAGTCCGTTGGAAAACGCTGTATTCAACTCAGATACACGTGAGTTCAGGCTCAATGGTTACACATGCTATTCCCCAACCTCTCACAGCACCTAACATAAGGATGTTAGCAGCTACCTCTACAGTCAGGCAGGATGAGGGAGGCTTCTGCCTTCACCTCAGCTCTCACAGGGAACCATGCCTAGAAAGCAGCTCTCACTTAGTTGCGTTCTTATGTCAGTGAGAAGGTAGCAGTATTCTGAGTCAGTAGGTTCCAAGATTACCACTCTGGTGCACATGGAGATACGGTCTAAGTCTGCGTTCTTAAGTTGCGTCTCACAAGGCTCTGGCAATCGTCTCTGGTGAAGACGTGTGAAACTCACTCTGCAGGCAGTGTGGAATTGTGAGGGACTGAGGGTGAGCTCAACTCTCAGAAGTAAGATGCTTTTGGAGAAGGCCTTCAGCTACCTTCTCACATATGGAACTTAGTATGTAGCACCTGTCTACCACAAGAATTACTGGGAAATCGTGAATTGAGCTTGGAGGCACTCGTCTTGTGTGCCGGGATATTCCAATTACCTCTCCCAGCACTTCCGTCAAACAGCGAGCCTAGGCCTTTTAGAAGCCAAGGGTACCAGCATGCTGGATGTGGAGGTACAGGCCATAAGCTCAACTCATAGAAGTGTGTATGCATGGGAGGCAGATGTCTGCTACCCGCTCGTACATGGGATTTGGAACCTAGCTACACTCTGGTTGAGGAAAGCCGTTGGAAATCGCTGTATTCATCTCAGATACACGGGAGTTCAGGCCCAGTGCTCACACATGCTTTTCCCGCAACCTCTCCCAGCCACTAACATTAGGATGTTAGCAGCTACTCCTACAGTCAGGCAGGATGCGGGAGGGTTCTGCCCTGTCCTCAGCTCTCACAGGGAAGCATGTCTTGAAGCCAGCTGTCAACTAGCTGCATTCCTATGGCAGTGAGAAGGTAGCAGTATTCTGAGTCAGGAGGTTCCAAGATTACCGGTCTACTGCACCTGGGGATACCCTCCAGGTCTGCATTGTTACCGTGCGTCTCAGAAGCCTCTGGCAAACGTCTCTGGTGAAGACCTGCGAAACTCACTCTGCAGGCAGTGTGGAACTGTGAGGGACTGAGGCTGAGCTCAACTCTCAGAAGTAAGATGCTTTTGGACAAGGCGTTCAGCTACCCTCTCACGTATGGAACTTAGTATGTAGCACCAGTCTACCACAGGAATTACTAGGAAATCGCTGGACTGAGCTTGGAGGCACTCGTCTTGTGTGCCGGGAGATTCCAATTACCTCTCCCAGCACTTCCGTCAAAGAGCGAGTCTAGGCCTTTTAGAAGCGAAATGTAACTGCAGGCAGGATGCTGAGGTACAGGCCGTAAGCTCAACTCTCAGAAGTAAGCATGGGAGGCAGATGTCTGCAAGGCACTAGTACATGGGAGTTGGAATCTAGCTACACTCTGATGGAAGAAGGCCATTAGAAAACGCTGTATTCAACTCATACACGTGTGTACAGGCCCAATGGTTACTCATGCTATTCCCCAAACCTCTACAAGCACCTAACTTTAGGATGTTAGCAGCTACGTCTACAGTCAGGCAGGATGCGGGAGGGTTCTGCCCTGACCTCAGCTCTCACAGGGAAGCAGGCCTATGAGACAGCTCTCAACAAGCTGCGTTCTTATGGCAGTGAGAAGGTAGCAGTATTCTGAGTCAGGAGGGTAAAAGATTACCACTCTACTGCTCCTGGTGATACCGCCCAGGTGTGCATTGTTAAGTTGCGTCTCACAAGCCTTTGGCAAACATCTCTGGTGAAGACGTGCGAAACTCACTCTGCAGGCAGTGTGGAACTGTGAGGGACTGAGGGTGAGCTCAACTCTCAGAAGTAAGATGCTTTTGGACAAGGCGTTCAGCCACCTTTTCACATATGGAACTTAGTATGCAGCACCAGTCTACCACAGGAATTACTAGGAAATCGCTGGATTGAGCTTGGAGGCACTAGTCTTGTGTCCCTGGAGACTCCAATTATCTCCCAACACTTCCGTCACGCAGCAGGTCTAGGCCTTTTCGAAGCGAAGGGTACCTGCAGGCAGGATGTGGAGGTACAGGCCGTAAGCTCAACTCTCAGAAGTAAGCATGGGAGGCAGATATCTGCTACCCACTAGTACATGGGAGTTGGAACCTAGCTACACTCTGATTGAAGAAGGCCGTTGGAAAACGCTGTATTCAACTCAGATACACGTGAGTTCAGGCTCAATGCTTACACATGCTATTCCCCCAAACTCTCCCAGCACCTAACATAAGGATGTTAGCAGCTACTTCTACAGTCAGTCAGGATGCGGGAGGGTTCTGCCATGACCTCAGCTGTCACAGGGAAGCAGGCCTAGAAGTCAGCTCTCAACAAGCTGCGTTCTTATCGCAGTGAGAAGGTAGCAGTATTCTGAGTCAGGAGGTTAAATGATTACCACTCTACTGCACCAGGTGATACCGCCCAGGTCTGCATTGTTAAGTTGCGTCTCACAAGCCTTTGGCAAACGTCTCTGGTGAAGACGTGCGAAACTCATTGTGCAGGCAGTGTGGAACTGTGAGGGACTGAGGGTGAGCTCAACTCTCAGAAGTAAGATGCTTTTGGAAAAGGCGTTCAGCCACCTTTTCACATATGGAAATTAGTATGCAGCACCAGTCTACCACAGGAATTACTAGGAAATCGCTGGATTTAGATAGGAGGCACTAGTCTTGTGAGCCGGGCGACTCCAATTACATCTCCCAACACTTCTGTCACGCAGCAGGCTTAGGCCTTTTCGAAGCGGAGGGTACCTGCAGGCAGGATGTGGAGGTACAGGCCATAAGTTCAACACTCAGAAGTGTGTATGCATTGGAGACAGATGTCTGCTACTCACTCGGGCATGGGAGTTGGAACCTAGCTACACTCTGATTGAAGAAGGCCATTGGAAAACGCTGTATTCAACTCACATACACGTGAGTTCAGGCCCAATGCTTACACATGCTATTCCCAAACCTCTCCCAGCACCTCACATAAAGATGTTAACAGCTACGTCTATAGTGAGGCAGGATGCGGGTGGTTTGTGCCTGACCTCAGCTCTCACAGGGAAGCAGGCCTAGAAGCCAGCTCTCAACTAGCTGCATTCTTATCGCAGTGAGACGGTAGCAGTATTCTGAGTCAGTAGGTTCCAAGATTACCACTCTACTGCACCTGGAGATACTGTCCAGGTCTGCATTGTTAAGTTGCGTCTCAGAAGCCTTTGGCAAACGTCTCTGGTGGAGACGTGTGAAACTCACTCTGCAGGCAGTGTGGTACTGTTAAGGACTGAGGGTGAGCTCAACTCTCAGAAGTAAGATGCTTTTGGACAAGGAGTTCAGCCACCTTCTCACATATGGAACTTAGTATGCAGCACCAGGCTACAACAGGAATTACTAGGAAATCGCTGGATTGAGCTCGGAGGCACTAGTCTTGTGTGCCTGGAGACTCCAATTACCTCTCCAGCACATCCGTCACGCAGCAGGTCTAGGCCTTTTAGAAGCGAAAGTTAACTGCAGGCAGGATGCTGAGGTACAGGCCGTAACCTCAACTCTCAGAAGTAAGCATGGCAGGCAGATGTCTGCAAGGCACTAGTACATTGGAGTTGGAAACTAGCTACACTCTGATTTTAGAAGGCCTTTGGAAATCTCT
Organism: Canis lupus dingo; assembly: GCF_003254725.2. NCBI lineage: Eukaryota > Metazoa > Chordata > Mammalia > Carnivora > Canidae > Canis > Canis lupus. The sequence continues at coordinate 7,623 of NW_026019430.1, read as the reverse complement.
GTATTCACCTCAGATACACGTGAGTTCAGACCCAATGCTTACACATGCTATTCCCCCAACATCTCCAAAACCTAACATAAAGATGTTAGCAGCTACGTTTACACTCAGGCAGGATGCGGGAGGGTTCTGCCTTGTCCTCAGATCTCACAGGGAAGTATGACTAGAAGCCAGCTGACACCTAGCTGCGTTCTTATGGCAGTGAGAAGGTAGCAGTATTCTGAGTCAGGACTTTCCAAGATTACCACTCTACTGCACCTGGAGATATCGTCTAAGTCTGCATTGTTAAGTTGCGTCTCACAAGCCTTTGGCAAACATCTCTGGTGAAGAGGAGCGAAACACACTCTGCAGGCAGTGTGGAACTGTGAGGGACTGAGGGTGAGCTCAACTCTCCGAAGTAAGATGTTTTGGACAAGGCGTTCAGCTACTTTCTCACATATGGAACTTTGTATGTAGCACCAGTCTACCACAGGAATTATTGGGAAATCGCTGGATTTAGATTGGAGGCACTAGTCTTGTGTGCCTGGAGACTCCAATTACCTCTCTCACCACATCCGTCATGCAGCAGGCTTAGGCCTTTTGAAGACAGGGGTATCTGCACTCGGGATGTGGAGGTACAGGCCGTAAGCTCGACTCTCAGAAGTAAGCATGGGAGGCAGTTGTCTGCAAGCCACTAGTACTTGGGAGTTGGGATTAGCTACACTGATTGAAGAAGGCCGTTGGAAAACGCTGTATTCAACTCACATACACGTGAGTTCAGGCCCAATGCTGACTCATGCTATTCCCTCAACCTCTCCCAGCACCTAACATAAGGATGTTAGCAGCTACGTCTACAGTCAGGCAGGATGCGGGGGGGTTCTGCCCTGACCTCAGCTCTCACAGGGAAGGATGCGCAGAAGCCAGCTCACACCTAGCTGCGTTCTTATGGCAGTGAGATGGTAGCAGTATTCTGAGTCAGGACTTTCCAAGATTACCACTCTACCGCACCTGGAGATACCGCCCAGGTCTGCATTGTTAAGTTGCGTCTCACAAGCCTTTGGCAAACGTCTCTGGTGAAGACCTGCGAAACTCACTCTGCAGGCAGTGTGGAACTGTGAGGGACTGAGGGTGAGCTCAACTCTCAGAAGTAAGATGCTTTTGGACAAGGCGTTCAGCTACCTTCTCACATATGGAACTTTGTATGCAGCTCCAGTCTACCACAGGAATTACTAGGAAATCGCTGGATTGAGCTTGGAGGCACTAGTCTTGTGTGCCTGGAGACTCCAATTACCTCTCCCAACACTTCCATCACGCAGCAGGTCTAGGCATTTTCGAAGCGAAGTGTACCTGCAGGCAGGATGTGGAGGTACAGGCCGTAAGCTCAACTCTCAGAAGTAAGCATGGGTGGCAAATGTCTGCTACCCACCCGTTTAGGCAAGTTGGAACCTAGCTACACTCTGATTGAAGAAGGCCATTGGAAAACGCTGTATTCAACTCACATACACGTGAATTCAGGCCCAATGCTTACACATGCTATTCCCCCAACCTCTCCCAGCACCTAACATAAGGATGTTAGCAGCTACGTCTGCAGTCAGGCAGGATGCGGGAGGGTTCTGCCCTGACATTAGCTCTCACAGGGAAGCATGCCTAGAAAGCAGCTCTCACTTAGTTGCGTTCTTATGGCAGTGAGAAGGTAGCAGTATTCTGAGTCAGTAGGTTCCAAGATTACCACTCTGGTGCACATGGAGATACGGTCTAAGTCTGCGTTCTTAAGTTGCGTCTCACAAGGCTTTGGCAAACGTCTCTGGTGAAGACGTTCGAAACTCACTCTGCAGACAGTGTGGAACTTTGATGGACTGAGGGTGAGCTCAACTCTCCGAAGTAAGATGCTTTTGGACAAGGCGTTAGCTACATTCACACATTATGGAACTTAGTATGTAGCCCCAGTCTACCACAGGAATTACTAGGAAATCACTGGATTTAGATAGGAGGCACTAGTCTCGTGACCTGGAGACTCCAATTACCTCTCCCAACACTTCCGTCACGCAGCAGGCTTAGGCCTTTTCGAAGCGGAGGGTACCTGCAGGCAGGATGTGGAGGTACAGGCCATAAGCTCAACTCTAACAAGTGTGTATGCATGGGAGACAGATGTCTGCAACCACTAGTACATGGGAGTTGGAACCTAGCTACACTCTGATTGAAGAAGGCCGTTGGAAAACGGTGTATTCAACTCAGATACACGTCAGTTCAGGCCCAATGTTGACACATGCTATACCCCTACCTCTCCCAGCACCTAACATAAGGATGTTAGCAGCTATGTCTACACTCAGGCAGGATGCGGGAGCGTTCTGCCCTGACCTCAGCTCTCACAGGGAAGCATGCCTAGAAGCCAGCTCTCACCTAGCTGCGTTCTTATGGCAGTGAGAAGGTAGCAGTATTCTGAGTCAGGTGGTTCCAAGATTACCACTCTACTGCACCTGGAGATACCGTCCAGGTCTGCATTGTTAAGTTGCATCTCAGAAGCCTCTGGCAAATGTCTCTGGTGAAGACGTGCGAAACTCACTCTGCAGGCAGTGTGGAACTGTGAGGGACTGAGGGTGAGCACAACTCTAAGAAGTAAGATGCTTTTGGACAAGGCGTTCAGCTACCTTCTCACATATGGAACTCAGTATGCAGCACCAGTCTACCACAGGAATTACTAGGAAATCGCTGGATTGAGCTTGGAGGCACTAGTCTTGTGTGCATGGAGACTCTAAAAACCTCTCCCAACACTTCCGTCACGCAGCACGTCTAGGCCTTTTAGAAGCGAAATGTAACTGCAGGCAGGATGCTGAGGTACAGGCCGTAAGCTCAACTCTCAGAAGTAAGCATGGGAGGCAGATGTCTGCAAGGCACTAGTACATGGGAGTTGGAATCTAGCTACACTCTGATGGAAGAAGGCCATTAGAAAACGCTGTATTCAACTCATACACGTGTGTACAGGCCCAATGGTTACTCATGCTATTCCCCAAACCTCTACAAGCACCTAACTTTAGGATGTTAGCAGCTACGTCTACAGTCAGGCAGGATGCGGGAGGGTTCTGCCCTGACCTCAGCTCTCACAGGGAAGCAGGCCTATGAGACAGCTCTCAACAAGCTGCGTTCTTATGGCAGTGATAAGGTAGCTGTATTCTGAGTCAGGAGTTTCCAAGATTACCACTCTACTGCACCAGGAGATTCCGTCCAGGTCTGCATTGTTAAGTTGCGTCTCACAAGTCTTTGGCAAACGTCTCAGGTGAAGTCATGCGAAACTCACTCTGCAGGCAGTGTGGAACTGTGAGGGACTGAGGGTGAGCTCAACTCTCAGAAGTAAGATGCTTTTGGACAAGGCTTTCAGCTACCTTCTCACATATGGAACTTAGTATGTAGCAACAGTCTACCACAGGAATTACTAGGAAATCGCTGGATTGAGTTTGGAGGCACTAGTAATGTGTGCCTGGAGACTCCTATTACCTCTCCTAACACTTCCGTCAGTCCGCAGTCCTAGGCCTTTTAGAAGCGAAGGGTACCTGCAGGCACGTTGTGGAGGTACAGGCCATAAGCTCAACTCTCAGAAGTGTGTATGCATGGGATGCCGATGTCTGCTACCCACTCGGACATGGGAATTGGAACCTAGCTACACTCTGATTGAAGAAGGCCATTGGAAAACGCTTTATTCAACTCACATACACGTGAGTTCAGGCCCAATGCTTACACATGCTATTCCCCCAACCTCTCCCAGCCCCTATCATTAGTATGTTAGCAGCCTTGTCTACCCTCAGGCAGGATGAGGGAGGGTTGTGCCTTGAACTCAGCTCTCACAGGGAAGCATGCCTAGAAGCCAGGTCTCACCTAGCTGGGTTAATATGGCAGAGAGAAGATAGCAATATTCTGAGTCTGGAGGTTCCAAGATTACCACTCTACTGCACCTGGTGATACCGTCCAGGTCTGCATTGTGAACTTGCGTCTCACAAGCTTTGACACACGTCTCTGGTGAAGACGTGTGAAACTCACTCTGCAGGCAGTGTGGAACTGTGAGGGATTGAGGGTGAACTCAACTCTCAGAAGTAAGATGCTTTTGGACAAGGCGTTCAGCTACCTTCTCACGTATGGAACTTAGTATGTAGCACCATTCTACCAAAGGAATTACTAGGAAATCGCTGGATTGAGCTTGGAGGCACTACTCTTGTGTGCCTGGAGACTCCATTACATCCCCCAACACATCCGTCATGGAGCAGTTCTATGCCTTTAGAAGCGAAGGGTACCTGCAGGCACGATGTGGAGGTGCAGGCCATAAGCTCAACTCTCAGAAGGAAGCATGGGAGGCAGATATCTGCAAGCCACTAGTGCATGGGTTTGGAACCTAGCTACACTCTGATTGAAGAAGGCCGTTGGAAAACGCTGTATTCAACTCAGATACACGTGAGTTCAGGCCCAATGCTGACACATGCTCTTCCCCAAAACTCTCCCAGCAGCTAACATAAGGATGTTAGCAGCTACGTCTACAGTCAGGAAGGATACGGGAGGGTTCTGCACTGACCTCAGCACTCACAGAGACGCATGCCTAGAAGCCAGCTCTCACCTAGCTGCGTTCTATTGGCAGTGAGAAGGTAGCAGTATTCTGAGTCAGGATTTTCCAAGATTACCACTATATTGCACCTGGAGATACCGTCCAGGTCTGCATTCTTAAGTTTCGTCTCACAAGCCTTTGGCAAACGTCTCTGGTGAAGACGTGCGAAACTCACTCTGCAGGCAGTGTGGAACTGTGAGGGACTGAGGGTGAGCTCAACTCTCAGAAGTAAGATGGTTTTGGACAAGGCGTTCAGCTACCTTGTCACATATGGAACTTAGTATGTAGCACCAGTCTACCACAGGAATTACTAGGAAATCGCTGGATTTAGATTGGAGGCACTAGTCTTGTGTGCGTTTAGACTTCAATTACCTCTCCCAACACTTCCGTCATGTAGCAGGTGTAAGCATTTTTTTTTAAATTTTTATTTATTTATGATAGCCACACAGAGAGAGAGAGAGGCAGAGACACAGGCAGAGGGAGAAGCAGGCTCCATGCACCGGGAGACCGATGTGGGATTCGATCCCGGTTCTCCAGGATCGCGCCCTGGGCCAAAGGCAGGCGCTAAAACGCTGCGCCACCCAGGGATCCCAAGGTCTAGGCCTTTTAGAAGCGAAGGGTACCTGCAGGCACTATGTGGAGGTACAGGACGTGAGCTCAACTCTCAGAAGTTAGCATGGGAGGCAGAGGTCTGCAACCCACTTGTACATGGGAGGTGGAACCTAGCTACACTCTGATTGAAGAAGGCCGTTGGAAAACGGTGTATTCAACTCAGATACACGTCAGTTCAGGCCCAATGTTGACACATGCTATACCCCTACCTCTCCCAGCACCTAACATAAGGATGTTAGCAGCTATGTCTACACTCAGGCAGGATGCGGGAGCGTTCTGCCCTGACCTCAGCTCTCACAGGGAAGCATGCCTAGAAGCCAGCTCTCACCTAGCTGCGTTCTTATGGCAGTGAGAAGGTAGCAGTATTCTGAGTCAGGTGGTTCCAAGATTACCACTCTACTGCACCTGGAGATACCGTCCAGGTCTGCATTGTTAAGTTGCATCTCAGAAGCCTCTGGCAAATGTCTCTGGTGAAGACGTGCGAAACTCACTCTGCAGGCAGTGTGGAACTGTGAGGGACTGAGGGTGAGCACAACTCTAAGAAGTAAGATGCTTTTGGACAAGGCGTTCAGCTACCTTCTCACATATCAACTTAGTATGTAGCACCAGCCTACCACAGAAATTACTAGGAATTCGCTGGATTGAGCTTGGAGGCACTAGTCTTGTGTGCCTGGAGACTCCAATTACCTCTCCCAACACTTCCGTCACGCACCAGGTCTAGGCCTTTTAGAAGCGAAGCGTACCTGCAGGCACGATGTGGAGGTACAGGCCGTAAGCTCAACTCTCAGAAGTAAGCATGGGAGGCAGATGTCTGCTACCCACTAGTACATGGGAGTTGGAACCTAGCTACACTCTGATTGAAGGAGGCCGATGGAAAACGGTGTATTCAACTCAGATACACGTGAGTTCAGGCCCAATGCTGACTCATGCTATTCCCCCAACCTCTCCCAGCACCTAACAGAAGGATGTTAGCTTCTATGTGTACACTCAGGCAGGATGCGGGAGGGTTCTGCCCTGACCTCAGCTCTCACAGGAAAGCATGCCTAGAAGCCGGCTCTCACCTAGCTGCGTTCCTATGGCAGTGATAAGGTAGCTGTATTCTGAGTCAGGAGTTTCCAAGATTACCACTCTACTGCACCAGGAGATTCCGTCCAGGTCTGCATTGTTAAGTTGCGTCTCACAAGTCTTTGGCAAACGTCTCAGGTGAAGTCATGCGAAACTCACTCTGCAGGCAGTGTGGAACTGTGAGGGACTGAGGGTGAGCTCAACTCTCAGAAGTAAGATGCTTTTGGACAAGGCTTTCAGCTACCTTCTCACATATGGAACTTAGTATGTAGCAACAGTCTACCACAGGAATTACTAGGAAATCGCTGGATTGAGTTTGGAGGCACTAGTAATGTGTGCCTGGAGACTCCTATTACCTCTCCTAACACTTCCGTCAGTCCGCAGTCTAGGCCTTTTAGAAGCGAAGGGTACCTGCAGGCAGGATGTGGAGGTACAGGCCGTAAGCTCAACTCTCAGAAGGTAAGCATGGGAGGCAGATGTCTGCAACCCACTCGGACATGGGAGTTGGAACCTAGCTACACTCTGATTGAAGAAGGCCATTGGAAAACGCTGTATTCAACTCACATACACGTGAGTTCAGGCCCAATGCTTACACATGCTATTCCCCCAACCTCTCCCAGCACCTATCATAGGATGTTAGCAGCTATGTCTACCCTCAGGCAGGATGCGGGAGGGTTGTGCCTGACCTCAGCTCTCACAGGGAAGCATGCCTAGAAGCCAGCTCTCACCTAGCTGCGTTCTTATGGCAGTGAGAAGGTAGCAGTATTCTGAGTCAGGTAGGTTCCAAGATTACCACTCTACTGCACCTGGAGATACCGTCCAGGTCTGCATTGTTAAGTTGCGTCTCACAAGCCTTTGGCAAACGTCTCTGGTGAAGACGTGCGAAACTCACTCTGCAGGCAGTGTGGAACTGTGAGGGACTGAGGGTGAGCACAACTCTAAGAAGTAAGATGCTTTTGGACAAGGCGTTCAGCTACCTTCTCACATATCAACTTAGTATGTAGCACCAGCCTACCACAGAAATTACTAGGAATTCGCTGGATTGAGCTTTGAGGCACTAGTCTTGTGTGCCTGGAGACTCCAATTACCTCTCCCAACACTTCCGTCACGCACCAGGTCTAGGCCTTTTAGAAGCGAAGCGTACCTGCAGGCACGATGTGGAGGTACAGGCCGTAAGCTCAACTCTCAGAAGTAAGCATGGGAGGCAGATGTCTGCTACCCACTAGTACATGGGAGTTGGAACCTAGCTACACTCTGATTGAAGGAGGCCGATGGAAAACGGTGTATTCAACTCAGATACACGTGAGTTCAGGCCCAATGCTGACTCATGCTATTCCCCCAACCTCTCCCAGCACCTAACAGAAGGATGTTAGCTTCTATGT